>NW_028261125.1:0-27500 GCF_056163025.1 Triticum urartu | reverse complement strand
ATTTCATTTTTCTATGATATGTCTTTCTATATGAAAATTGGTTATTTACGATGTACGATGATCCCTGTTAAGCATCCATGGCTGAATGGTTAAAGCGCCCAACTCATAATTGGTAAATTTGCGGGTTCAATTCCTGCTGGATGCACACGAACGGGAACATTCCATAAGTCTATTGGAACTGGCTCTCTATCCATGGAATCTCATCCATCATCCATACATAACGAATTGGTATGGTATATTCATACCATAACATAAGAACAATAAGAACTCGAATTCTTATCGATACTGGAACTCAGAGCATAGGAGGGAAAGTCGATTTATGGATGGAATCAAATACGCAGTATTTACAGAAAAAAGTCTTCGTTTATTGGGAAAGAATCAATATACTTTTAATGTCGAATCGGGATTCACTAAGACAGAAATAAAGCATTGGGTCGAACTCTTCTTTGGTGTTAAGGTGGTAGCTGTGAATAGCCATCGACTACCTGGAAAAGGTAGAAGAATAGGACCTATTCTGGGCCATACAATGCATTACAGACGTATGATCATTACCCTTCAACCGGGTTATTCTATTCCACTTCTAGATAGAGAAAAAAACTAAAGGAGAATACTTAATAATACGGCGAAACATTTATACAAAACACCTATCCCGAGCACACGCAAGGGAACCGTAGACAGGCAAGTGAAATCCAATCCACGAAATAATTTGATCCATGGACGGCACCGTTGTGGTAAAGGTCGTAATTCCAGAGGAATCATTACCGCAAGGCATAGAGGGGGAGGTCATAAGCGCCTATACCGTAAAATAGATTTTCGACGGAATCAAAAAGACATATCTGGTAGAATCGTAACCATAGAATACGACCCTAATCGAAATGCATACATTTGTCTCATACACTATGGGGATGGTGAGAAGAGATATATTTTACATCCCAGAGGGGCTATAATTGGAGATACTATTGTTTCTGGTACAAAAGTTCCTATATCAATGGGAAATGCCCTACCTTTGAGTGCGGTTTGAACTATTGATTTACGTAATTGGAAGTAACCAATTAGGTTTACGACGAAACCTAGAAATCGATCACTGATCCAATTTGACTACCTCTACGGGATAGACCTCAACAGAAAACTGTTGAGTAACGGCAGCAAGTGATTGAGTTCAGTAGTTCCTCATAGAAAATTATTGGCTCTAGAGATATGGTAATATGGAGAAGACAAAATTGTTTGAAGCACGCACAGAACCGGAAGCGCCCCTTGTTTCAAAGAGAGGAGGACGGGTTATTCACATTTAATTTGATGGTCAGAGGCAAATTGAAAGCTAAGCAGTGGTAATTAAGACCCCCGGGGGAAAATAGGGATGTCTCCTACGTTACCCATAATATGTGGAAGTATCGACGTAATTTCATAGAGTCATTCGATCTGAATGCTACATGAAGAACATAAGCCAGATGACGGAACGCAGAGACCTAGGATGTAGAAGATCATAACATGAGCGATTCGGCAGATTTGGATTCCTTTCCTATATATCCACTCATGTGGTACTTCATCATATGATTCATATAAGATCCATCTGTCTAGAGATCGTCATATACATCTAGAAAGCCGTATGCTTTGGAAGAAGCTTGTACAGTTTGGGAAGGGGTTTTTTGAGAGAAAAGAAGAATCTACTTCAACCGATATGCCCTTAGGCACGGCCATGCATAACATAGAAATCACACGTGGAAGGGGTGGGCAATTAGCTAGAGCAGCAGGTGCTGTAGCGAAACTCATTGCAAAAGAGGGTAAATCGGCCACTTTAAGATTACCATCTGGGGAGGTCCGTTTAGTATCCCAAAACTGCTTAGCAACAGTCGGACAAGTGGGTAATGTTGGGGTGAACCAAAAAAGTTTGGGTAGAGCCGGATCTAAGTGTTGGCTAGGTAAACGCCCCGTAGTAAGAGGGGTAGTTATGAACCCTGTGGACCACCCCCATGGGGGCGGTGAAGGGAAAGCTCCCATTGGTAGAAAAAAACCCACAACCCCTTGGGGTTATCCTGCGCTTGGAAGAAGAACTAGGAAAAGGAAAAAATATAGCGATAGTTTTATTCTTCGTCGCCGTAAGTAAATACGTAACTAGGAATATGGAAAATTGCATTTTTGGAATTTGCAATAATGCGATGGGCGAACGACGGGAATTGAACCCGCGCATGGTGGATTCACAATCCACTGCCTTGATCCACTTGGCTACATCCGCCCCTTATCCAGCTAAAGGATTTTTTTCTTTTTTCCATTGATCATTATTCTATTTATTCTGACCTCCGTACTTCGATCGAGATATTGGACATAGAATGCCACTCTTTAAAAAGGAAAAAAGGAGTAATCAGCTGTGACACGAAAAAAAACGAATCCTTTTGTAGCTCATCATTTATTGGCAAAGATAGAAAAGGTCAATATGAAGGAGGAGAAAGAAACAATAGTAACGTGGTCCCGGGCATCTAGCATTCTACCCACAATGGTTGGCCATACAATCGCGATTCATAATGGAAAGGAACATATACCTATTTACATAACAAATCCTATGGTAGGTCGCAAATTGGGGGAATTCGTGCCTACTCGGCATTTCACGAGTTATGAAAATGCAAGAAAGGATACTAAATCTCGTCGTTAACTGAATTCTGAATAGAAAGATTAAGAAGAAAAAAAGATTCAAAATAAAGACAGAAATACCCAATATCTTGCTAGAACAAGATATTGGGTATTTCTGTCTTCAAAAATTCTTATATGTTAGCAGAAAAACCTTATCCATTAATAGATGGAACTTCAACAGCAGCTAAGTCTAGAGGGAAGTTGTGAGCATTACGTTCGTGCATTACTTCCATACCAAGGTTAGCACGGTTGATGATATCAGCCCAAGTATTAATAACGCGACCTTGACTATCAACTACAGATTGGTTGAAATTGAAACCATTTAGGTTGAAAGCCATAGTACTAATACCTAAAGCAGTGAACCAGATTCCTACTACAGGCCAAGCAGCCAAGAAGAAGTGTAAAGAACGAGAGTTGTTGAAACTAGCATATTGGAAGATTAATCGGCCAAAATAACCATGAGCAGCCACAATATTATAAGTTTCTTCCTCTTGACCAAATTTGTAACCCTCATTAGCGGATTCATTTTCAGTAGTTTCCCTGATCAAACTAGAGGTTACCAAGGAACCATGCATAGCACTGAATAGGGAACCGCCGAATACACCAGCTACACCTAACATGTGGAATGGATGCATAAGGATGTTGTGCTCTGCCTGGAATACAATCATAAAGTTGAAAGTACCAGAGATTCCTAAAGGCATACCATCAGAAAAGCTTCCTTGACCAATAGGGTAAATCAAGAAAACAGCAGTAGCAGCTGCAACAGGAGCTGAATATGCAACAGCAATCCAAGGACGCATACCCAGACGGAAACTAAGTTCCCACTCACGACCCATATAACAAGCTACACCAAGTAAGAAGTGTAGAACAATTAGCTCATAAGGACCACCATTGTATAACCACTCATCAACAGATGCAGCTTCCCAAATTGGGTAAAAGTGCAATCCGATCGCCGCAGAAGTAGGGATAATAGCACCAGAGATAATATTGTTTCCATAAAGTAAAGAACCAGAAACAGGCTCACGAATACCATCAATATCTACTGGAGGGGCAGCGATGAAGGCGATAATAAATACAGAAGTTGCGGTCAATAAGGTAGGGATCATCAAAACACCGAACCATCCGATGTAAAGACGATTTTCAGTGCTAGTTATCCAGTTGCAGAAGCGACCCCACAGGCTTGTACTTTCGCGTCTCTCTAAAATTGCAGTCATGGTAAGATCTTGGTTTATTCAAATTGCAAGGACTCCCAAGCACACGTATTAACTAGAATATAGATAATAGAAGGCTTGTTATTTAACAGTATAACATAGACTATATACCAATGTCAACCAAGTCAGCCCAAAGATTAGCTATCCATATAACTAAATTAACCAAACCAATAATTTTGTATTTGTAAATGAAGTGAGTCAAAGTGAAAAACTTTGATGGGTCTTTTCTATATGGGTTGCCCGGGACTCGAACCCGGAACTAGTCGGATGGAGTAGATAATTCTTCCTTGTTACAATAGAGAAAAATCCCTCCCCAAATCGTGCTTGCATTTTTCATTGCACACGACTTTCCCTATGTAGAAATAGCCAATTTCTATTCCAAAGAGGAAGTTCTACTAATTTTTTTAATTAGTAAGTTGATTCACCTACTCTTTATTATAATAAAAAGAACATTTCAGAATGAAAAATAGAAAAGTTTTTTCTTGATCATTTATCAACCCTTTCCTGTTTCTTAATTTCGTCTAATGATTAATTAAGAGGGTTGACCAGGTCATTGATACGTATAATATCCAAATACCAAATACGCTCAGTGTGTGATCCACAGAAAGAAAAAAGAGTTGTTTTGGTGAACATCAAAGAAAAAACTTGCTCTTCTTCCATAAAAAATTCTTCTAAAAATGCCGAACCCAATCGTTGCATAAAAGTTCGTACCGTGCTTTTATGTTTACGAGCTAAAGTTCTAGCACATGAAAGTCGAAGTATATACTTTAGTCGATACAAAGTCCGTTTTTTCGAAGATCCACTATGATAATGAAAAAGATTTCTACATATCCGACCAAATCGATCAAGAATATCCCAATCTGATAAATCTGTCCAAATGGGTTTACTAATAGGATGCCCCGATCCAGTACAAAATTGAGCTTTTGATAAGTATCCTATGAGGAGAGTAGCGGGGACTATGGTATCGAATTTTTTCATTCGAGTATCTATTAGAAATGAATTCTCCAGCATTTGATTCCTTACTAACAAAGAACTTTTTTGTACACTTGAAAGGTACCCCATAAAATCGAAGCAAGAGTTTGCTAATTGGTTTATATGGATTCTTCGCGGCTGAGTCCAAAAACAGAAATAATATTGCCAGAAATTGATAAGGTAGCATTTCCATTTCTTCTTCAAAAAAAAAGTGCCTTTTGATGCAAGAATTGCCTTTCCTTGATATCGAACATAATGCATAAGAGGATCCATAAAGAACCATAGGGTTTTCCGAGAAAAACCAGGGTACATTATCCCAAAATGTTCCATCTTCCTAGAAAAGTGGATTCGTTCCAGAAAAGTTCCAGAAGATGCTAATGGTAAGCAAGAAGATTGTTTACGAAGAAACAACAAAAAAAATTCATATTCTGATACATAAGAGTTATATAGGAATTGAAATAGTCTTTTATTTTCTTTTTGAAAAAAAAAAATGGATTTCATTGAAGTAATAAAACTATTCCAATTCGAATAATAGTTGAGAAAGAATCGCAATAAATGCAAAGATGGAACATCTTGGATACGGTATTGAAGGAGTTGAACCAGGATTTCCAAATGGATAGGATAGGGTATTTCTATATGTGATAGATAATCCAAATGCAAAAATTTGTCTTCTAAAAAGGGAAATATTGAATGAATAGAGCGTAAATTCTGAAACTTTGGTATTTCTTTTTCTTTCAGACAAAAAAATTCCCGTAGCGAGAATGGGATTTCCACAACGATCGCAAACCCTTCAGATAGAATCTGAGAATAAAACTCAGAATAAAAATAATTTTTGTAATCCAATAATCGATCTTGGTTAGGATGATTAACCGAGTTATCCAAAAAATTCTGCTGATACATTCGAATAATTAAACGTTTCACAAGTAGTGAACTAAATTTCTTGTTATTACAACTAACAACTATTTCCACAGGTTCAGAACCATTTAATCCATAATGGTGGGCAAATGCATAAATATATTCCTGAAAGAGAAGTGGGTAGACAAAGTATTGTTGACGAGATTTATGTTTTTCTGAATACCCTTCGAATTTTTCCATTTGTATTTCTACTTGAATCAGAGAGAAGAAGCATTTCTCGGTTTATCGAATGATGATACATAGTGCAATATGGTCAGAACAGGGTGTTGCATTTTTAATACAAACCCTGGAAAGAAAGGGAGTCTAATCCACAGATCTTTTTCTGCTCCTTTTCTACCCAATTAGTTTATGTTTGTTCTAATTAAAAAAAAAGAACAGAACAAGTTTTTTATTTTTGCAGGCCAATCGCTCTTTTGACTTTGGAATACAGCCTCTTTATCAATATACTGCTTCTTTTACACATTCAATCCATAACATCCCTTATTCAATCCATAATCAAGAATAATTAGGATTTCTAAAAAAAAAAAGAAAAAATAAAGGGTCCACTCATAGGAAAACCCAACCTTTCCCCGCATCCGGCACTAATCTATTTTTAACGTCTAATTAGAGCGGGGAATCATTCCAATTAGGAAGTTCAGCTCGTTGCTTTTTATTTTACCAGAATTGGAGCCAGGCTCTATCCATTTATTCATTAGACCCAGAAAATCGTAATTTTGGATTCCATTCAAAAAAGATTGATTTTATTACGACATGCTATTTTTTCCATTCATTACCTTTGAGGATCAGTCGTGGTCTTCTAGACTCTACCAAGAGTCTGGACGAATTTGTTGTTTCATCCAAATGTGTAAAAGATCATAGTCGCACTTAAAAGCCGAGTACTCTACCATTGAGTTAGCAACCCAGATAAAAAAAGGATCTTAGATACGATCGAAATCCAAAAATCAATGGAATTACACCGCGCGCTTCTGTCAAAACATTGAACTAGCAAGACATCAAAAGATTTTTTTTATCGACCATGAAAAACACTCAAATGCCAAAACGAACAGGTCCGGTGAAATTCCACTAAAGTAAAGTTAAAAAAAGAGCGACCCTAATCACGATGGCCAAATTCTCCTTATTTTTAGCGATTTTTATTAACAAAAAATATATATTATAAAAAATATATATTATATTGTATGAGAATACATGCAAGAGGAACACCCTTATCATTTGAGCGAAGTGTAGGCGGAAAAATTGAATATGGAGTGAGGATAAAGAGACCCATCTATCTACAAATTCTATTTGTTCAATAGACCTTTGTCAATGGAAATACAATGGTAAGAAAACAAATTAGATAGAAAAAGTAAATAAAATAGGGGCTTATGTTGGATTGGCACGATATAATATAAATCCAAATAGGATTAAAAAAGAGGTAAATTGTGTCTAAATAATTAGACAACTAGGAATACTAATAATCTTCTCCTATCCTATTTTTTGATTCATTTAGTTCTTCAATTAACTCAAAGTTCTTTCTTTTTCTTTAAAGAATTCTGCCTTCCTTAAAATATCATAAACAGTTCTTGTTGGTTGAGCACCCTTTTCAAGGAAATAGAGAATAGCTGGAACATTTAAACAAGTTTGATTCTTTATCGGATCATAAAAACCTACTTTTTGAAGATCTCTTCCTTCTCTTCGAGATCGAACATCAATTGCAACGATTCGATAGACAGCTTATTGGGATAGATGTAGATAAACAACGCCCCCCCCTAGAAACGTATATGAGGTTTTCTCCTCATACGGCTCGAGAAAATGATTCGAATTTCTGTCGATAATAATAGAAATTAGACTATGACGTGCATTAATTTCCTTACAGAAAAAACAAATTTCATTTATACTCATGACTCAAGTGGGCTAATTTTGCCTGACAAACTTCGAAGGCAAAATCCTTCCAAAATTTTTGAGTCGTCTTTAAACTCTTTTCTTTGTCTCATTTCGAACGAATTGACTTTTATTCCTTATTCTAATCCAACTCTGTTGTTGAGACAATTGAAAATTGTGTTTACTTGTTCTGGAATCCTTTATCTTTGATTTGTGAAATCCTTGGGTTTAGACATTACTTCGGGAATTCCTATTTTTTTCTTTCAAAAGAGTAGCAACATACCCTTTTTTCTTATTTCCTTCGATAAAGCATTTATCTCTTCTATAGAAATCTAATAAGAGGGATTGATTCTGATATACTTTTATTGGACTTTCTTCTTATTTTAACCTTTCGATTTATTTCTATATTAAGGATAGACTGACAAAGTTGGCCTAATTTATTAGTTTTCACTAACCCTAGATTCTTTCCCTTGATAAAAAAAATTCTGTCCTCTCGAGCTCCATCGTGTACTATGTTACTTAAACCCAGCGCAAATTTGGTTCGGAACGAATAGAACAGGCTATGTCGAGCCAAGAGCATTTTCATTACTATGGAAAATGATGGATAGCAAAATCCACAATCGATCATGTCCTTCAAGTCGCACGTTGCTTTCTACCACATCGTTTTAAACGAAGTTTTACCATAACAAACATTCCTCTTTTCATTGCAAAGTGGTATAGAGAATTGATCCAATATGGATGGAATCATGAATAGTCATTGGTTTAGTTTTTTTATACTAATTAAAACTTGCTATCTATGGAGCAATATGGATAAAAGAAAGTAAGTATTTATCCGGGAAGCCTCCGCCAAGATCCAATTTATTTAAACCCATATTAAAATTCTATCATATGAATGAAACATAGTTTGAAAAAGACGACTAAACAAGTTTGCTTAAAACTTATTTATTCTTAAATTTCCACCCTCAACGGATGGCTCGAGATGATCAATCTTGAAGTGAGAAAAGAAGGATTGACTCTTCCTCAATAAATAAACTATCAACCTCCAAAAAAGTTTAATTAATTTAATTACTAGAATTAGAATTCTAGTAGTAATATATTTTTTCAGTACCAAAAACAATTAACTATAATAACTAAATAAACTATTCCAATGAAAAGATTGAAAGTTTTTGGTAGTTATAGAATTCTCGTACTTCTTCAACTCGAATACCAAAAGGAAGAAAAAAATATGACTAAGTGATTTTATAGTAGAGGCATATCCTGAATGTGCTTGATAGATCCCATTTTTTCATGAAAATAAAGATAGTCAATTTGACTGGACTTAAGACTTTATTATGTTTTCTGAGAAAGAATAAGATATCATTATTCTCTTTAATAAACTTTTGTCTCGTACGGAATACTATATGATTTCACCGTTTGTTTCATCAGAAACAATCTGGGACGGAAGGATTCGAACCTCCGAGTAACGGGACCAAAACCCGCTGCCTTACCACTTGGCCACGCCCCATTTCGGGTTTTATGCGACACTAATAAACACTAGTATGTTTATTTGTTATTCGTCAATACCATTTCAATTACATAAAAAAGGAGGGATATTCTCTTGCTAGTATTCTACACATGCGGATAATATAGAATCAAAAAAATGCATTGATCATTACATGGAATTCTATTAAGATATTATATGAAAGTCGAATTTATTCCACTCTCATTTGAGAGTGCGAATACAAGGAGGTATTTTGTGTTTGGGAAAGTCCGAAGAAAAAAGATTTTGAATCTGCCTTTTCCTTCTTTCCCTTAAAAAAATAACTCAAGAAAAATCCAATTATTTACTCTACAAGAATGAAATGCTTGTTATGCCTAATATACTTAGTTTAACCTGTATCTGTTTTAATTCTGTTCTTTATCCTACTAGTTTTTTCTTTGCCAAATTACCCGAAGCTTATGCTATTTTCAATCCAATCGTGGATATTATGCCTGTTATACCTCTATTCTTTTTTCTATTAGCCTTTGTTTGGCAAGCTGCTGTAAGTTTTCGATGAAATCTTTAGTACTCTGTATGCCAAATTGAATGATGTGTTCATTCCAAAAAAATTTTAAAATGGGTAAAAGCCGAGAAGTTTTATATTTTTATATTATGAACCTTCGATTCTAAAATTTAAATTCTTCTACATTGAATGGGTAGCTACAGCAATAAATTTGGATCAGCCTTTCTACTCCCCTGCACCTAGGTTGAGCAGGTACCTAAAGGTACCTACACAATACCTAACCACCTAACCCTATTTTTGCTATTGATAAGAGTGCTTATTATAAAAGAATTCTTGCAATTTTTTTCAAGAATTCTTTTTTGCATTTTTAGGTATAAAAAAAAACCATCCTAGTGGATCCGTGTGGTAAGGAAAAACTGGTAATCTATTCCTTAAAAAAAAATCTTGGAGATTATGTAATGCTTACTCTCAAACTTTTTGTTTATACAGTAGTGATATTCTTTGTTTCACTCTTTATCTTTGGATTCTTATCTAATGACCCAGGACGGAATCCTGGACGCGAGGAGTAAAAATTCAGTTTTTTTTTTTCTTATTGGATTTGTTTCGTACATTTATCTATGAGAAAATCCGGGGGTCAGAATTCTTTCCAATTCGAAAGTCCCAAATGATCCAAGGGAGCGGAAAGAGAGGGATTCGAACCCTCGGTACAAAAAAATTGTACAACGGATTAGCAATCCGCCGCTTTAGTCCACTCAGCCATCTCTCCACGTTCCAAAGCGAAAGGTTTCCGTGATATGATATAGGCAAGAAATAAGAAATAACGGTTGCAAAAAACCCCTTTTTTTTCTTTCAAAAGTCTATAAAAATTATATTGCCAATTCCATTTTAATTATATTCTTTTTTCTTAATGTTAATAAAAAAAGAAGAAAATTCTTGTTTTTTCTTTCTAAAAATCGATATTGGCCGAGAGACAATCAAATAGATTTTCTCTTTAGCGGGCATTTCCATATAGGACTTGTTATAATTATAATAAAACAAGCAGGTTATATAAAAAAAACGCTTTTTTTGTCGATTATTTATCAAGAAAGCAAAAAGGGTTCTTATCAAATCCACCATAAAATTGGAAAGAAGCATAAAGTAAGTAGACCTGACTCCTTTAATGATGCCTCTATCCGCTATTCTGATATATAAATTCGATGTAGATGAAATTGTATAAGCGAATTTTTTTTATTTCCTTAGACTTAGACCGCGCAAGACAAGAATTTTTCGCTATTTACGATTTCATATTCTTGTTACTAGATGTTCTATAGGAATAAGAAGAAATCGCAACTCCTTTGCGCTACACATAAAATTGGATTTCGAAGGTCCATTTTTTTTTTTCAGAATCCTCTATTATTTTAGTTCTTCCACCCATGCAATAGAGAGGGAATGGGAAAAGAAGGGTTACTTTTATTTGCATTTTTCCCTTAAAAGATAGACTTTGAAATAGGAGTCTTGGAATAATGCTGAATTCAAAGGTTTATTTCTTTCTATAGTATAAGAAAAACAATTTATTTCTATTTCTATAGTATAAGAAAAACAAATAAATAGTATAAGAAAAACAAATCGAATCAAATTCATGGATTTACCACGACCTCGGTTGTGACTGTGACTCCATAGATAAAAATGGGAAATTTCTCTCTTCGAGACCATTGAAAAAGGGCATTGAACGAGAAAGAAATCGTCCACAGATAATAAAACTATCATATGCCTTGGAAAGTGATATGAGGTGCTCGGAAATGGTTGAAGTAATTGAATAGGAGGATCACTATGACTATAGCCCTTGGTAGAATTCCTAAAGAAGAAAATGATCTATTTGATACTATGGATGACTGGTTACGAAGGGACCGTTTCGTTTTTGTAGGATGGTCTGGCCTATTGCTCTTTCCTTGTGCTTATTTCGCTTTAGGGGGTTGGTTTACAGGGACAACTTTTGTAACTTCTTGGTATACCCATGGATTGGCTAGTTCCTATTTGGAAGGTTGTAATTTCTTAACCGCAGCAGTTTCTACCCCTGCCAATAGTTTAGCACACTCTTTGTTGCTACTATGGGGGCCCGAAGCACAAGGAGATTTTACTCGTTGGTGTCAATTAGGCGGTCTATGGACTTTTGTAGCTCTCCACGGGGCTTTTGCACTAATAGGTTTCATGTTACGCCAATTTGAACTTGCTCGGTCTGTTCAATTGCGGCCTTATAATGCAATCTCATTCTCTGGTCCAATTGCTGTTTTTGTTTCTGTATTCCTTATTTATCCACTGGGGCAATCTGGTTGGTTCTTTGCGCCGAGTTTTGGTCGTAGCAGCGATATTTCGATTCATCCTTTTCTTCCAAGGATTTCATAATTGGACGTTGAACCCATTTCATATGATGGGAGTTGCCGGAGTATTAGGTGCGGCTCTGCTATGCGCTATTCATGGAGCGACCGTAGAAAACACTCTATTTGAGGACGGTGATGGTGCAAATACCTTCCGTGCTTTTAACCCAACTCAAGCTGAAGAAACTTATTCAATGGTCACTGCTAACCGCTTTTGGTCCCAAATCTTTGGTGTTGCTTTTTCCAATAAACGTTGGTTACATTTCTTTATGCTATTTGTACCCGTCACCGGTTTATGGATGAGTGCTATTGGCGTAGTTGGCTTGGCTCTGAACTTACGTGCCTATGACTTTGTTTCCCAGGAAATCCGTGCAGCGGAAGATCCTGAATTTGAGACTTTCTACACCAAAAATATTCTTTTAAACGAGGGTATTCGTGCGTGGATGGCAGCTCAGGATCAGCCTCATGAAAATCTTATATTCCCTGAGGAGGTTCTACCACGTGGAAACGCTCTTTAATGGAACTTTCGTTTTAGCTGGTCGTGACCAAGAAACCACCGGCTTTGCTTGGTGGGCTGGGAATGCCAGACTTATCAATTTGTCCGGTAAACTGCTTGGAGCTCATGTAGCTCATGCCGGATTAATCGTATTCTGGGCCGGAGCAATGAACCTATTTGAAGTGGCCCATTTCGTACCAGAAAAGCCCATGTATGAACAAGGGTTGATTTTACTTCCACACTTAGCTACTCTAGGTTGGGGAGTAGGGCCAGGGGGGGAAGTTCTAGATACTTTTCCGTACTTTGTATCTGGCGTACTTCACCTAATTTCCTCCGCAGTCTTAGGCTTCGGTGGCATTTATCACGCGCTTCTGGGACCCGAGACTCTTGAGGAATCTTTTCCATTCTTTGGTTATGTCTGGAAAGATAGAAATAAAATGACTACAATTTTGGGTATTCACTTAATTTTGTTAGGTCTAGGTGCTTTTCTTCTAGTACTCAAGGCTCTTTATTTTGGCGGTGTATATGATACCTGGGCCCCTGGGGGGGGAGATGTAAGAAAAATTACCAATTTGACCCTTAGTCCCAGTGTTATATTTGGTTATTTACTAAAATCTCCTTTTGGTGGAGAAGGGTGGATTGTTAGTGTAGATGATTTAGAAGATATAATTGGTGGGCATGTATGGTTGGGTTTTATTTGTGTATTTGGCGGAATTTGGCATATTTTAACCAAACCCTTCGCATGGGCTCGCCGTGCATTTGTATGGTCTGGAGAAGCTTACTTGTCTTATAGTTTAGCTGCTTTATCTGTCTTTGGTTTTATCGCTTGTTGTTTTGTATGGTTCAATAATACAGCTTATCCGAGTGAGTTTTATGGACCCACCGGGCCAGAAGCTTCTCAAGCTCAAGCATTTACTTTTCTAGTTAGAGACCAGCGTCTTGGAGCTAATGTGGGATCCGCTCAAGGACCCACAGGTTTAGGTAAATATCTAATGCGTTCCCCAACTGGGGAGGTTATCTTTGGAGGGGAAACTATGCGTTTTTGGGACCTTCGTGCTCCATGGTTAGAACCTCTAAGGGGCCCCAACGGTTTGGACTTGAGTAGGTTGAAAAAAGACATACAACCTTGGCAAGAACGACGCTCAGCAGAATATATGACCCACGCTCCTTTAGGCTCTTTAAATTCCGTGGGTGGCGTAGCTACCGAGATCAATGCAGTTAATTATGTCTCTCCTAGAAGTTGGTTATCAACTTCTCATTTTGTTCTAGGATTCTTCTTTTTTGTGGGCCATTTATGGCATGCAGGAAGAGCCCGAGCTGCTGCAGCAGGTTTTGAAAAGGGAATCGATCGTGATTTGGAACCTGTTCTTTACATGAACCCTCTTAACTAAGATTTTCTTATTTATACCTGTTCTACTTTTTTTCTGTTCTGGCTCGGTTATTCCATCTAGCCGAGCCATTCATTCCTTTTTATGAAAGAAAGATAAGGGACAGAAAAAAAAAATAAATAAAAATGAAAGAAACAAACGTATTCAATAAGCAAAAGGAGAGAGAGGGATTCGAACCCTCGATAGTTCCTAGAACTATACCGGTTTTCAAGACCGGAGCTATCAACCACTCAGCCATCTCTCCACAGCCTAATCCTTATTTTACTCCTACAAATAGAACATAGCCATATAAAAAATAAAAAGATTTATTAGCCTCTAGAAAGATATCAGATACAAGTTCCTTTTCGATATATCTCTGTATACTGTATACACGGATACAGGATCCGCTATACCCGCTTGTGAAATAAAGAGTAAATAATCTCTTCTCACCCCCATATCCAAATAAAAAAGCGGTTTAAGTAATAAATTTGAATTAAAGAGAAGAATCAATGGATTCATGATTAAACCCCTCCTACTTCTTGTATTTTTTTACAATTTTGGTTTAAGTGAGGGATCAAATATGTAGTCAACTTTATTTGATGGTAGCTTGGAGGATTAGAAATATGACTATTGCTTTCCAATTAGCTGTTTTTGCATTAATTGCGACTTCCTCAGTCTTAGTAATTAGTGTACCCCTTGTATTTGCTTCTCCTGATGGTTGGTCAAATAATAAAAATGTTGTATTTTCCGGTACATCATTATGGATTGGACTAGTCTTTCTCGTAGCTATTCTGAATTCTCTCATTTCTTAAATGAAATTTGGTTAATATTTATTAACCCCATAAAAAAGAAATAATAAAGGCCATTTCTTCTAAAAAATTAGAATAGTGAGACGTATTAAAACGCAATTTGCGTTCCGAATTGCTAGCTCTTCTCTTTCAGTATTATGAAATTCCATTCCCATTAGAATATTCATTGACAGATAATAAAAAAAGGAAAACTCTAATATAATAGAAAATGAAATGAAACGGTCGACCCAGACATAGAAGGTCGACCCAGGCGGATATACGCTATAAAATATATACCGTAGCGAGCGTAGTTCAATGGTAAAATATCTCCTTGCCAAGGAGAAGATACGGGTTCGATTCCCGCCGCTCGCCCGCTTAATTTATCAAAGTACTATGATAAAAAGTTTAGTCTAGTTAACTGTTTAACTACTTATATTAAATTAAGTATTAATTAGGTGTTAGTCTAGTGCCGTATCCCTTACTATCTTACCCTTCCTTTGCATCCCACTCAAAAAAAGAGGGCGCTCCAGAGGCAGAAATAGAACTCGCCAACAGAGCTCCAAAAATTGGGTATTAACTGAGACAAACAACGGGCAAACTTTTTTTAAAGGGAAGGGAGAGGTAGACTGTCCCTTTCGTTTCATTTTTATTTTCTGCAGGGTAGGGAGAGGCCTTGCGCCTTCTTTTTTTGAAGGCAAGTGACTTCGCAAACTGCTCAATTTTGCCCTCTAGGGCCGGGAACTAATGAATAAAAAAGGGTTGGATACGCCCCTCTACCATACATATCTAGAGAAATAGAATAGTCCTTTTATACAGACTGCTAAGTGCGGAGACGGGAATCGAACCCGTGACCTCAAGGTTATGAGCCTCGTGAGCTACCAAACTGCTCTACTCCGCTCTGGAGTACCAGAAACTGGTGGACAAAAAAGGCTTGAATACAAGCCTCTAACATGTCTAGACAAATAGAATACTCCTTTTATACAGAATGGAGCGGGTAGCGGGAATCGAACCCGCATCGTTAGCTTGGAAGGCTAGGGGTTATAGTCGACGTTGGTTGATTATTTTTAACGTCTCTAATTCAAAACCGAACATGAAATTTTGATTTCATTCGGCTCCTTTATGGATATTCTCACCACTTAACATCTATGTCAGCTTTTCTATTTGAATGGAACCAAAGCTCTCCGCTTTCTAGATGATCCTTATAGAGTAGGAGATAGAAATTCTATCTAAATTCATCTAATCTACTTACTTCGTTCCCTAATTTCATTCAAGAGATCCTGAGGAAAAGAATTGGGTTTCCACCGAGCTGAAACAATATGCGGATGGTTCTAGTAAACCAAAACTATCGTTTTTTAGCTATTTGGCTTCCTTATTCCTTATTTTAAGAAGATTTAGTTACGATTGGAAATCAACTTTTTTGTATCTTCATCCATAGATCCTTTACTCATATTTTCAAAATTGGAATACTTAATCCAATGCAAAATTATGCTTCGCGACTCTGTACTCATAATCCTATTTTTATTTTGGATGCAATTTAAATTAGTCTTTGGATACAAATCGCCAGAATGTATATTCTTCCTCAATATGCTATTGAGAGGAAAAGGATTTAATCCTTTATAAGAACTAAAGTTTTCATCGGAATATAAAAATAAAAAACTTAAGGATGCCTTAAGTATATCATTTCAAATTCAGTTATTAATAGAACGAATCACACTTTTACCACTAAACTATACCCGCTACATTGTAGATTATGGTATAAATGGTACCCTTTGTCAAGGATAGCCATTTGACAAGAAGGCTAATTCCCCCTTATTGAATCAGATGGAGAAGGTTCATGACACTGAGCCGTTGGTACTTCTACTTCGATCGCTCGCCTTTACTTTAGGATTTAGATAGCCCCTCTGGTCTGTAAAAAAAATCTTTTCTTACCATGCTAATAGCGCCTGAACCAAATGTATTTATTTTGATTAGGATCCTATTCTACGGTTACGACTACAATAATAATTATTTACTTTGCAAGGACGTAAGTGTGTCAGACTGCTAAATTGTTTTATTATTCCTACAATATAAACTAGGGGATATAGGGGGTAACACTGTCCCTATAAATTCCTTTTTTCCTTTTCTTTTTTGTCCAGAATTGAACAAAAAAGAAATTATGGAAGATGTTTTCTTCCCCCATTAAGTCCGAGCCATAGAGTAAGAGTGAGATGAGTTTTCCAAATTCATCATAGACTTTCCCTATGGCTTGATAGAAGTAAGCAGCAAAGAGTCGTAACTTAAAGAAAAAAACGGACAGGGCCGACAGATTTACCTGATGTAAAGAAGATCCTAAAAGTCTCTGATTAGTCGACTCTCTCCATTTAACACTTTCCTCTCTCTCCTTTTTTCCACTGACTCAATTCTAGTTTATTAGATTCTTGTTTAAAAGAATGCAAAAAGTTCAATAGAACTAAGAACACATAAAAAATAGCATAGAGGATCAAGGCCATTACCAAAAGTTCCTCCCAAGGATCCTATATCCTATTGGGTATCTGTTCCCCGCCTTTTCCCGCTAGGATCGGAAATCTTATATTTTCCATATCCATATACCGTTGAATCCTTGGGGTTCCAGAATCCGCCTATTTTACTAGTCTTCGGAAACGGAAAACCCTGAACCAAGAAGAGTTGGATATGTTATGTAGGGTATGTTTTTTTTTATTAATTTTATTTTGAGCTCTCAAGATATCGATATATACATATACAATCTCTACATAATGTCTCTCTCTCTATCTCTATATATTATATATATAATATGTACATTATGCAGTAGACCCATAATGGGAAATCCAAGTGGCTAATTTTTGAATTAAATAAAAAGCCCTTTTAACTCAGTGGTAGAGTAATGCCATGGTAAGGCATAAGTCATCGGTTCAAATCCGATAAAGGGCTTTTTAAATTAGTGGTAGAGTAATCTCGTGCTAAGACGTAAGTCGTTGGTTCGAATCTGATAGAGTACTTTTCTACTAAATTGATTCACTTTTTTTCTTTGTTTTTGAAACTTTCTCTATATTTTTAGAGAATTTTATGACTTAGTGCGGGATGGATGCATTTTTGGTATGAACACTAAATGAAGCACGGAGAATTAATCTATAACGATCAACTAAAAAAAATCCTAGATGAAAACATAACAGAAAAGTTGGAAAAACTCTTTGCTTTGGATCTATTTATACTTTTCGAGTATATTGACAATTCCAAAAAACTGCTCATACTATGATTATAGTATAATCACGAGCGGTTGTATATGGCCCTATCGTCTAGTGATGCCCCTATCGTCTAGTGGTTCAGGACATCTCTCTTTCAAGGAGGCAGCGGGGATTCGACTTCCCCTGGGGGTAGGGAGTATTATGAAAGGAGGTTAATCATAGATTAGCAAAAACCCTAGAATAAATTCTTCCTGGGTCGATGCCCGAGTGGTTAATGGGGACGGACTGTAAATTCGTTGACAATGTCTACGCTGGTTCAAATCCAGCTCGGCCCAAACCAAAAATCTAGGGCTTCGTGAGTATGAACTAAATCCTTTTGTTTTTCTTCCATAAAATAAAATGTCTGATCTATAGAAATAAAAGATAAAGAAAAAAGGGAAATTTTTTTTTCTAATCCATATCTCTCTCATTCCTTTCTTACAAACAAAAGAGTTTTTCTTATTGAAGGCTGGATTATTATCCATTTTTAGTGATAAAAAATCACGACATACTAGTTATGTCACTCTCACTATACCCACGTATAATATAATATGTGGGTATGTAGTATATGATTCGTCTATTTCTTAGAGTACGAAAGACGAATCGAATCTTCTTATGGTTCTATTTAAGAATGGGTATGCCATACACCCCGCGGGGATTGTAGTTCAATTGGTCAGAGCACCGCCCTGTCAAGGCGGAAGCTGCGGGTTCGAGCCCCGTCAGTCCCGAACTAGGGTTCAATGAATGGAGAAATTGATATTTCCTTTTTCCATGAAAAAAAGGGGCAGGGAGCAAGATCAAATACCCACAGGGCACCCTTACTTCACTTTTTTATTTTGCATCTCTCATTAAAGAGGGAGGGAGGGCATATAGGAATTTTTTTTTCACTACTCCCAATCGATAAAGAAAGACACACATACGATATGTGGATTAGTAGAATTTAGGATATTATATTACTCTATCTTTCTTTATGATGATACCATCCTCATCTTAATTTCCTATTCCACTCTTATGGAATAGAGTACCGGTATTTTACCGGAATCCATACATAAATCGTATTCCCTTTTTATTTCAGACCTCTTTTCCCCATCTCACTTCTACTGCTTATTTGGATGTCTATGTGACCCATAGAAAGTGAAAGTTGGTCATATAATACATACATAATTGTATGTATAACTATAAGAAAAAGGAAGGGAAATTGTATAAGATTAAGAAAGTATAAGATTAAGAAAGCTCGTGGGTTAGAGATATAGAAAAGAAAAAGTAGAAAAGGATTAAAAAAGAGGGAATTCCTAATCCAATCAAAAAACCCATTTTGGTCTTAGTGTGGATAGAGGATCTTCCTATGTTATACTATATAACTCTCATCCGTGAAATATAACTCTCATCCATGAATTGATTTGATAGATCCGATATTCATAATATTGAATTGATTCAGTATTATCAGAATGCAAGCCCTACCCTTGAATTTACAAGATACCCCTTTTTCCTCTCCATGGGATTACATCCCGAGTTATTGTGAAAATAAAAAATAAAGAGGTTATGGAAGTCAATATTCTCGCATTTATTGCTACTGCACTGTTCATTCTAGTTCCTACTTCTTTTTTACTTATTATTTATGTAAAAACAGTCAGCCAAAATAATTAATTGGAATTCCAATTAATCATTGAAGAAATTAAAAAGGGATTAAATAAAAAAAATCCAAGTCTTAAATGAAAGGATCTGGTTGGAATCTTAAAGTGTGGTAGAAAGAACTACATATAGTTTTTTCTACGACACTTTAGATTCTTTCTATTATATTATCTTTGAATCTACATAGAATAGATTAGTAGATTGAAATAGTTAAGTAGTCTAATTCAATTTCTTTTTTCATTGCATCCACTTAATTTCAATCAGGTCAAAATAAAAAAATCTAAGACAATTCTTGACCAAAGAATCCATGGAAGGAAAGAAAAATAATATGAAGAATAGACTATAGTAAAAAGTAAAAGGAAATGGAAAATGTGTGATATGCCGTGAATAGTTCCGTGGAAGAAAGTCTAATTTTCTTATGTATAGAACTTTTTTTAACCATTCGTCATTTCTAGTAGAAATTCTGAATTGGTATAATGGCTCTTTCTTACATTACAACTTACAATACAAGAGTTTCTTACAGGAGTGAAACAAAACTAAAGAAAAAGATTAAAGAATAACGTTTGACAAAATGATTAATGCAAAATGATCCATTAAAGAAAAGAATTGATACAACAATTTGATTACTTAATCAATTAGTAGTATCCCTAGAGTCCACTCCTTCCCCATACTACTAGTGAAAGAGAAAATGTAAAGACTACCATTAAAGCAGCCCAAGCGAGACTTACTATATCCATCTAAATTATGTCTCCTATTTCTATGAAGGGATTATTCTACTATTGATCAATAATCATAGTGGAATCAAGGGTACAGAGTCAAAAAGGGATTCCGCCCTAAGGCCATGGATCAATCAGTTCAAGGAATTTACTCCTAACAAATTCTTATAGGAATTCTGGTAGAATTAGAGAGCATTAAAAATACGAGATACTATAGCCCTTTTTTCCTTAAAAAAGAAAGAGTACGGGAATGATGTCCTGAATAGAAGAAGCGGGAATAGGAAGATTTTTTATTCCTTTTGTTACTCTTTTTTTTTTTTTTAAGCAAAGGACGCCCGAATATACCATAAAATTATCGATAGATAAATATTTATTGGATACCTACCTTACCTAATGTTTATTTTTGACCTAAACCCTGCAGCCTTGCTTTGTATCATTCTATGAAAGAATGAAGAGATTTTATCCATAATACAACTCCTAAATTGATTTTTGATCGACCTATTTAATCTGATTCTCGTTAGAATTAAGTAGTCCTTACTTTAGTGTATGTAGGTAACATAAGATGTACGATAAAAAAATGTATAATAATTAGTAAGTCTTGATATTCTTTCGTGGAGTCCCTTCTTGAATCTTAGATTGAAAAAAAAAAAGAATGCCCCTTAGGGACCTTTCTTTGGATACCAAGATTTCTGACATCTTATCCTCGTATTTTAAAATTATCAAATCGAATCTCAATTAAGAACCAATTCAAATTCATATAATAAAAGAATAAGGAAACACTACCTCACCCCTATTGATAACCATTTTGGCCACTACCGTCAAAACAAACCCTAACCCTAGTTTGAGGATAGAACTATGGTATGGTTTCTCTAAACCCAGTATCGGCAGGCCCAGTTACTCTCTTGCCCGAACTTATGCGAAGTAAAAATTTATCGAATTCGATCAGCACTATAAAAAAAACCTAAGTATTTTATTGATCAGGCGGCACCCAGATTTGAACTGGGGATAAAGGATTTGCAGTCCCCTGCCTTACCGCTTGGCCATGCCGCCAAAAAATCCGATCAAAAATCTAGAAAACAGCAAGTATTCATCCACGTTTTCTTACGAAAAGCCCCTTTTATTTTGAATATAATTCTACTTACTTTTTTCCAATCTTTTTCAAAAAATCTATTCCTGCTTTTTTTGATCCAGTTTCTATTATTCTCCTCGATAGATTCTATCTTAAAACATACATTGTTAACACAATAAAACTTCCCATTTCTTTCTATTGAGATGAAAAAGAAGAAAAAGTGGATTTCTATTCACAGGCTGCAAAATTCAGAATAAATTGGAACCGTTAACTAGAATTCTCTTTTTTTTATTGCAGTAGTGAACTACTCTTAAATCGGTATTATCTCCCCCCCCTTCAATGGCATAATAAAATATTATGGCTTTATGCTTAATCCGTGTATAGGTAAACTTTAGGTCCGAACAGCATTATTATCCAAAGATCCCCTTTATGTACATATCTCTATGGGGAATCATGCTTTAATTTTTCAAAGTATTAAATTAAATATCTTGAATAAAAAAAGGAAATTTGCTCTGATATAGAGTATAACCTGACTATCTTGGCGTACCCAAGTGAAATTACGATAAAAGAAAAGCATGGATATGGGGAGAGGTGGATAACTAGATTGGCATGTACTTAAAAAAGGGACTTACTTTATTTTAGAATTCCACAATGAAATACTGAATTTTCTAGCAATTATACTACTCCGATCCGAAATAAAAAAGAACCCTCAAATTATTTTGAGAAATTAAAGTAAGCACGCTATTCTAAATCGAAGTAAAGTCAAACTTTCTAGTATATTATATTACGGCTTTATTACATTCATAGAAAGGAGATAAAATGAGAAATCTTTGCCATCCAATCTGATTAGAATATCATAACATAAAGTATAAGTGGCAGAATTTTTTTTGTAGGAATGTTTTATCAATTCATTTTCATTTCATTTGTACCCCTGGCAAACTCGAACTTTCGTCCAAATGGTCTCTATTCATATGTATGAAATACATATATGAAATACGTATGTGGAGTTCCCTAGAATTTCATGTGATTCAGTAAACAGAATATAGATTCCATGATTGCTAGATCGATCCATAGGGATTGATGAAGAGTGAGCTGATAATGGAATTTTTCTTTGATAAACAGGAAACTTAAGATTAAGATGCTCCGGAATGGAAACGAGGGAATGTCCACAATACCCGGATTTAGTCAGATCCAATTCGAGGGATTTTGTAGGTTCATTAATCAAGCCTTGGCAGAAGAACTTGACAAGTTTCCAACAATTAAAGATCCAGATCACGAAATTGCATTTCAATTATTTGCGAAAGGATATCAACTGCTAGAACCCTCGATAAAAGAAAGAGATGCTGTGTATGAATCACTCACCTATTCTTCCGAATTATATGTATCTGCGAGATTAATTTTTGGTTTCGATGTGCAAAAGCAAACCATTTCTATCGGAAACATTCCTATAATGAATTCCTTAGGAACCTTTATTATAAATGGAATATACCGAATTGTGATCAATCAAATATTGCTAAGTCCTGGTATTTACTACCGCTCGGAATTAGATCATAAGGGAATTTCTATCTACACTGGCACTATAATATCAGATTGGGGGGGGAGATCGGAATTAGCAATTGATAAAAAAGAAAGGATATGGGCTCGCGTGAGTAGAAAACAAAAGATATCTATTCTAGTTCTATCATCAGCTATGGGTTCGAATCTAAGAGAAATTCTGGATAATGTTTCCTACCCTGAAATTTTCTTGTCTTTCCCGAATGCTAAAGAGAAGAAGAGGATTGAGTCAAAAGAAAAAGCTATTTTGGAGTTTTATCAACAATTTGCTTGTGTAGGTGGGGACCTGGTATTTTCGGAGTCCTTATGCGAGGAATTACAAAAGAAATTTTTTCAACAAAAATGTGAATTAGGAAGGATTGGTCGACGAAATATGAATCGGAGACTTAATCTTGATATTCCTCAGAACAATACATTCTTGTTACCACGAGATGTATTGGCCGCTACGGATCATTTGATTGGAATGAAATTTGGAACGGGTATACTTGACGATGACGATATGAATCACTTGAAAAATAAACGTATTCGTTCGGTTGCGGATCTGTTACAAGATCAATTCGGATTGGCTCTTGGTCGTTTACAACATGCAGTTCAAAAAACTATTCGTAGAGTATTCATACGTCAATCGAAACCGACTCCCCAAACTTTGGTAACTCCAACTTCAACTTCAATTTTATTAATAACTACTTATGAGACCTTTTTTGGCACATACCCGTTATCTCAAGTTTTTGATCAAACGAATCCATTGACACAAACTGTTCATGGGCGAAAAGTGAGTTGTTTAGGTCCTGGAGGGTTGACGGGGAGAACCGCAAGTTTTCGGAGCCGAGATATTCATCCGAGTCACTATGGGCGTATTTGTCCAATTGACACGTCTGAAGGAATCAATGTTGGACTTACTGGATCCTTAACAATTCATGCGAGAATTGATCACTTGTGGGGATCCATAGAGAGTCCGTTTTATGAAATATCTGCTGAGAAAGCAAAAGAAAAAAAAGAGAGACAGGTGGTTTATCTATCACCAAATAGAGATGAATATTATATGATAGCAGCAGGAAATTCTTTGTCCTTGAATCAAGGTATTCAGGAAGAACAGGTTGTTCCGGCTAGATACCGTCAAGAATTCTTGACTATTGCATGGGAACAGATTCATGTTAGAAGTATTTTTCCTTTCCAATATTTTTCTATTGGGGGTTCTCTCATTCCTTTTATTGAGCACAATGATGCGAATCGGGCTTTAATGAGTTCTAATATGCAGCGCCAAGCAGTTCCGCTTTCTCGGTCCGAGAAATGCATTGTTGGAACTGGATTGGAACGCCAAACAGCTCTAGATTCGAGGGTTTCCATTATAGCCGAACGCGAGGGAAAGATCATTTCTACTGATAGTCATAAGATACTTTTATCAAGTAGTGGGAAGACTATAAGTATTCCTTTAGTTAACCACCGTCGCTCTAACAAAAATACTTGTATGCACCAAAAACCCCGGGTTCCACGGGGTAAATCCATTAAAAAAGGACAAATTTTAGCAGAAGGAGCTGCTACAATTGGGGGCGAACTTGCTTTAGGAAAAAACGTATTAGTAGCTTATATGCCATGGGAAGGTTACAATTTTGAAGACGCAGTACTAATTAGCGAACGTTTGGTATATGAAGATATTTATACCTCTTTTCACATCCGGAAATATGAAATTCAGACGGATACGACAAGCCAGGGCTCCGCTGAAAAAATCACTAAAGAAATACCACATCTAGAAGAACATTTACTCCGCAATTTGGACAGAAATGGAGTTGTTAGGTTGGGATCCTGGGTAGAAACTGGTGATATTTTAGTAGGTAAATTAACGCCTCAGATAGCGAGCGAATCATCTTATATCGCGGAAGCTGGATTATTACGGGCCATATTTGGCCTTGAGGTTTCCACTTCAAAAGAAACTTCTCTGAAATTACCTATAGGTGGAAGAGGGCGCGTTATCGATGTGAAATGGATCCAAAGGGACCCGCTCGACATAATGGTTCGTGTATATATTTTACAGAAACGTGAAATCAAAGTTGGGGATAAAGTAGCCGGAAGACATGGGAATAAAGGGATCATTTCCAAAATTTTGCCTAGGCAAGATATGCCCTATTTGCAAGATGGAACACCCGTTGATATGGTCTTCAATCCCTTAGGAGTACCCTCCCGAATGAATGTGGGACAAATATTTGAAAGCTCGCTCGGATTAGCGGGGGATCTGCTAAAGAAACATTATAGAATAGCACCCTTTGATGAGAGATATGAGCAAGAGGCTTCAAGAAAACTTGTGTTTTCAGAATTATATGAAGCCAGTAAAGAAACAAAAAATCCATGGGTATTTGAACCCGAGTACCCGGGAAAAAGCAGAATATTTGATGGAAGAACAGGCGACCCCTTTGAGCAACCTGTTCTAATAGGGAAGTCCTATATCTTAAAATTAATTCATCAAGTTGATGAGAAAATTCATGGGCGTTCTACTGGGCCCTACTCACTTGTTACACAACAACCGGTTAGAGGAAGAGCCAAGCAAGGGGGACAACGAGTAGGAGAAATGGAAGTTTGGGCTTTAGAAGGATTTGGTGTTGCTCATATTTTACAAGAGATACTTACTTATAAATCTGACCATCTTATAGCTCGCCAAGAAATACTTAATGCTACGATCTGGGGAAAAAGAATACCTAATCATGAGGATCCTCCAGAATCTTTTCGAGTGCTCGTTCGAGAACTACGATCTTTGGCTCTAGAACTGAATCATTTCCTTGTATCTGAAAAGAACTTCCAGGTTAATAGGGAGGAAGTTTGATCGGAATAAATATAAATTCTTTTCTTATTTCTATTTTATGATTGACCAATATAAACATCAACAACTTCAAATTGGACTCGTTTCCCCTCAACAAATAAAGGCTTGGGCTAACAAAAACCTACCTAATGGAGAAGTCGTTGGCGAAGTCACAAGGCCCTCTACTTTTCATTATAAAACCGATAAACCAGAAAAAGATGGATTGTTTTGCGAAAGAATCTTTGGACCCATAAAAAGCGGGATTTGCGCTTGTGGCAATTCTCGAGCGAGCGGAGCTGAAAACGAAGACGAAAGATTTTGCCAAAAATGCGGGGTCGAATTTGTGGATTCTCGGATACGAAGATATCAAATGGGATACATCAAACTCGCATGTCCCGTGACTCATGTGTGGTATTTGAAAGGTCTTCCTAGTTATATCGCGAATCTTTTAGATAAACCTCTTAAGAAGTTGGAGGGCCTAGTATACGGCGATTTCTCTTTTGCTAGGCCCAGCACTAAAAAACCCACTTTTTTACGATTACGAGGTTTATTCGAAGAGGAAATTGCATCCTGTAACCACAGCATTTCTCCCTTTTTTTCTACCCCAGGCTTTGCAACATTTCGAAATCGGGAAATTGCGACAGGAGCAGGTGCTATTAGAGAACAATTAGCAGATTTGGATTTGCGAATTATTATAGAGAATTCTTTGGTCGAATGGAAGGAATTAGAAGACGAGGGGTATAGTGGAGATGAGTGGGAAGATAGAAAAAGACGAATAAGAAAAGTTTTTTTGATTAGACGCATGCAATTGGCGAAACATTTTATTCAAACAAATGTAGAACCAGAATGGATGGTTTTGTGCTTATTACCGGTTCTTCCTCCCGAATTGAGACCTATTGTTTATAGGTCTGGAGATAAAGTAGTGACTTCAGACATTAATGAACTTTATAAGAGAGTTATCCGTCGGAACAACAATCTTGCCTATCTATTAAAAAGAAGTGAATTAGCGCCAGCAGATTTAGTAATGTGCCAGGAAAAATTGGTACAAGAAGCCGTGGATACACTTCTTGATAGTGGGTCCCGCGGGCAACCGACGAGGGATGGTCACAATAAAGTATACAAATCACTTTCAGATGTAATTGAAGGTAAAGAGGGAAGGTTTCGCGAGACTCTGCTTGGGAAACGGGTCGATTACTCGGGGCGTTCTGTCATTGTTGTGGGTCCTTCGCTTTCATTACATCAATGTGGATTACCTCTAGAGATAGCAATAAAGCTTTTTCAGCTATTTGTAATTCGCGATTTAATCACGAAACGCGCCACTTCTAATGTAAGGATTGCTAAAAGGAAAATTTGGGAAAAAGAACCCATTGTATGGGAAATACTTCAAGAAGTTATGCGGGGACATCCTGTACTGTTAAATAGAGCACCTACCCTGCATAGATTAGGCATACAGGCCTTTCAACCCACTTTAGTAGAGGGGCGTACTATTTCTTTACACCCATTAGTGTGTAAGGGTTTCAATGCGGACTTTGATGGAGATCAAATGGCTGTTCATCTACCTTTATCCTTGGAAGCTCAGGCAGAAGCCCGTTTACTTATGTTTTCTCATATGAATCTCTTATCTCCCGCTATTGGGGATCCTATTTGCGTACCAACCCAAGACATGCTTATCGGGCTTTATGTATTAACGATTGGAAAGCGTCGAGGTATTTGTGCAAATAGATATAATAGTTGCAGAAACTACCCAAATCTAAAAGTAAATTACAATAATAATAATAATTTTAAATATAGGAAAGATAAAGAACCCCATTTTTCTAGTTCTTATGATGCACTGGGAGCTTATAGACAAAAACTAATCAGTTTAGATAGTCCCTTGTGGCTACGATGGAACCTGGATCAACGCGTCATTGGGTCAAGAGAAGTTCCGATTGAAGTTCAATATGAATCTTT
>NW_028261124.1:5000-20000 GCF_056163025.1 Triticum urartu | reverse complement strand
AATCAGGCCAAGCGTCTTAATACATATGCAAAAAAATTCATTATTGGCCCACCATTGATTAGAAGATTTAGCTTGTATGAATCGCTATTGGTTTGATACGAATAATGACAATCGTTTCAGTATGTTAAGGATACAGATGTATCCACAATTCATTTAGAGTTACTTAATAGTCTATTTCTTATACCATATCTCTATCCCGTGAAATTCTCGAGCCAAAAGATGGATGCATATGCTGTGTTTCATTTTGCTAAATGATATCAATTAAATGGTGTATCAATTCCATAAATTGCATATAGCAATAAATAAATCAGCAAAATTCTTTCTAATATTTTAGATAGAAGAAACATTTCTTCTATCTAAAATATTAGAAAGAATGTACCCTTCTATCCAAATCCAATTTGCATCGATAAAATAAATCCAAATTCCAGTAGTAGATGAATAATTGCAAATTTGTGTGTGTACGAGATTAGAATAACTTCAAAATAACTGACATAATTTTGTATTTTTCCTGATCAGAAAAATACATGAAAAAGAAAGGAGGTAGAAAAATTTTTGGATTTATGGTTAAAGAAGAAAAAGAAGAAAACAGGGGTTCTGTTGAATTTCAAGTATTCAGTTTCACCAATAAGATACGGAGACTTGCTTCACATTTGGAATTACACAAAAAAGATTTTTCATCGGAAAGAGGTCTACGAAGACTTTTGGGAAAACGTCGACGTTTGCTGGCTTATTTGGCAAAGAAAAATAGAGTACGTTATAAGAAATTAATCGGTCAGTTGAATATTCGGGAGCAGTAATTTAATCGTTCAAATTTTTTTCTTGTTTTATTATTTTTTTAGTAGTCTTATAGTAGTCTTAGATTTTTCATTTTGATGAGCCTCGCTTTGAGGAATTCATGGAATAATCCATTTTCATGGAATAATGAATTAAGGAAGAAAGGATATGAGTCTACCGCTTACAAGAAAAGATCTCATGATAGTCAATATGGGCCCTCAACACCCATCAATGCATGGTGTTCTTCGACTGATCGTTACTCTCGATGGTGAGGATGTTATTGATTGTGAACCCATATTAGGGTATTTACACAGAGGAATGGAAAAAATCGCGGAAAACCGAACTATTATACAATACTTACCTTATGTAACAAGGTGGGATTATTTAGCTACTATGTTTACAGAAGCAATAACAGTAAATGCACCAGAATTCTTGGAGAATATTCAAATACCACAAAGAGCCAGCTATATTAGGGTAATTATGTTAGAATTAAGCCGGATAGCTTCTCACTTGCTATGGCTTGGACCTTTTATGGCGGATCTCGGCGCACAGACTCCTTTTTTCTATATTTTTAGAGAGAGAGAATTAATATATGATCTATTTGAAGCTGCTACAGGTATGCGAATGATGCACAATTACTTTCGCATCGGAGGAGTAGCCGCCGATCTACCTTATGGATGGATCGATAAATGTTTAGATTTCTGTGATTATTTTTTACGCGGAGTTGTTGAATATCAACAACTTATTACACAGAATCCAATTTTTTTAGAGCGAGTTGAAGGAGTAGGTTTTATTAGCGGAGAAGAAGCAGTAAATTGGGGCTTATCGGGACCGATGTTACGAGCTTCTGGAATACAATGGGATCTTCGTAAAGTAGATCCTTATGAGTCTTACAACCAATTTGATTGGAAAGTCCAATGGCAAAAAGAAGGGGATTCGTTAGCTCGCTATTTAGTACGAATTGGTGAAATGAGGGAATCCATCAAAATAATTCAACAAGCTGTAGAAAAAATTCCTGGAGGACCTTATGAAAATTTAGAAGTCCGACGCTTTAAGAAAGAAAATAATTCTGAATGGAATGATTTTGAGTATAAATTTCTTGGTAAAAAACCTTCGCCCAATTTTGAATTGTCAAGACAAGAGCTTTATGTAAGAGTAGAAGCCCCAAAAGGTGAATTAGGGATTTATCTAGTAGGAGATGATAGCCTTTTCCCCTGGAGATGGAAAATCCGTCCACCCGGGTTTATTAATTTGCAAATTCTTCCTCAGCTAGTTAAAAAAATGAAATTGGCTGATATCATGACGATATTAGGTAGTATAGATATCATTATGGGGGAAGTTGATCGTTGAAATGATAATAGATAGGGTAGAGGTAGAAACTATCAATTCTTTTTCGAAATTGGAATTATTAAAAGAAGTCTATGGACTGATATCGATTCTACCCATTTTGACCCTCCTTTTGGGAATAACAATAGAGGTACTCGTAATTGTGTGGTTAGAAAGAGAAATATCTGCGTCGATACAACAACGTATTGGTCCTGAATATGCTGGCCCCCTGGGCCTGCTTCAAGCTATAGCAGATGGGACTAAGCTACTTTTTAAAGAAGATATTCTGCCATCCCGAGGAGATATTTCTTTATTTAGCATTGGACCCTCTATAGCAGTCATATCAGTTTTATTAAGTTTTTTAGTTATCCCTTTGGGATATCATTTTGTTTTAGCCGATCTTAGTATTGGTGTTTTTTTATGGATTGCCATTTCAAGTATAGCTCCTATTGGTCTTCTTATGGCAGGATATAGCTCAAATAATAAATATTCTTTTTCAGGCGGTCTACGAGCTGCTGCTCAATCCATTAGTTATGAAATACCATTAACTTTTTGTGTGCTAGCAATATCTCTACGTGTGATTCGTTAAAATAGATCTTTTTCCTATAAAATCCATTAACTATTTATATTCCTTTTCTTATTTAGTATTTGGGTTGGTAAGTTAAACTAGATAGCTATATGAGTGAAACAAAACAGCTTATAAATTTGTAGTAAAAAGAAAAAATCTCATTTCCTACGTACAAGAAAAAAGTGGAAGTAAACATAAGCAGTGTAAACTCTTTATCCCAAGGTTGATATTTTTTAATTAGTCATCATATCTTGAAGCGGCCAAGAATAAAGGATTCACGATATGGAATTCCATTACTAGAATACTCCTAGTTATTACTATAACTTAATAATCCATAAGAAGAATCCACCAAAAGTTAGTGAAGGGTTAGGAACACTAAAGTACATAAAGGATTAGTAATGGAAAATCTAAAACATTAGAGATTTTTGCCCATAAAAGGAATCATAATAAGGACTTGCAATTTGTAGAAATTATCAAGTAGTACTTTCTTCGGATTCCGATCCAGAGTATGTTCCCATTCACTTGTTAAGGAAATGGCTATCAAGAACGAATTAACCCTTTATCCATTTTTTCTTTTTAAATACCCCCTCCCTGGGGAAAGAAGAATAGTAAAAAAGATATGGAGTGCACTAGAAAAAATTTTCATTATTTCCTTCCTCTATCCATATTCATGCAGAATTGCTCATGAACTAATACCCAACTCTTTCCATTTATTAATTGAATTCCTATAACAAGTAACAAGTGTTTTATTCCAAGATTAAGTTATTACTGAACAAAGAAAAATTTTCATTATATTATAAAGGATGAGATCAATTCGGAAGCGCTTTTTCTTATTCTAGCAGACGGAATTCCTTTGGTCTAATTTAGGACTTTCAAATCTATTTTATTTTATCTAATTCTATCTACGCCCCCGGGGCTAGGAACAAAACAGTCCTTTCCTTTTTCTGATCATAGAGAAGCCGTATGAAGCTAAGGTTTCATGTACGGTTTTGAAATAGCGGTGGGAACTGTGATGTTATCACCGACTATGATTATCTAACAGTTCAAGTACAGTTGATATAGTTGAAGCACAGTCAAAATACGGTTTTTTTGGATGGAATATTTGGCGTCAGCCTATAGGTTTTCTGGTTTTTTTAATTTCTTCTTTGGCAGAATGTGAAAGATTACCCTTTGATTTACCAGAAGCGGAGGAAGAATTAGTAGCAGGTTACCAAACTGAATATTCCGGTATCAAATATGGTTTATTTTATCTTGTTTCTTACCTAAATTTATTAGTTTCTTCTTTATTTGTAACAGTTCTCTACTTGGGCGGGTGGAATTTATCTATTCCCTATATATCCTTTTTTGATTTTTTCCAAATGAATAAAGCAGTTGGAATTTTGGAAATGACAATGGGTATATTTATTACATTAACTAAAGCTTATTTATTTCTCTTCATTTCTATCACAATAAGATGGACTTTACCGAGGATGAGAATGGATCAGTTATTAAATCTTGGATGGAAATTTCTTTTACCTATTTCCCTGGGCAATCTCTTATTAACAACCTCTTCTCAACTTGTTTCACTATAAATAAGATAATACAATAATAGTAAGAATATTTTCAACACAAAAGCTCTCTCAAACAAGAGAAAGAAACATATCTTTTTCATAGATATTTAGAATGAATATGTTCCCTATGGTAACTGGGTTCATGAGTTATGGTCAACAAACAATACGTGCTACAAGGTACATAGGTCAAAGTTTCATAACTACCTTATCCCACACAAATCGTTTACCTATAACGATTCACTACCCTTATGAAAAATCAATTACACCAGAGCGTTTCCGAGGGCGAATCCACTTTGAATTTGATAAATGTATTGCTTGTGAAGTATGTGTTCGCGTATGTCCGATAGATTTACCCGTTGTGGATTGGAGATTTGAAAAGGATATTAAAAGAAAACAATTGCTTAATTATAGTATTGATTTCGGAGTTTGTATATTTTGTGGCAATTGTGTTGAGTACTGTCCAACAAGCTGTTTATCAATGACTGAAGAATATGAACTTTCTACCTATGATCGTCATGAATTGAATTACAATCAAATTGCTTTAAGTCGGTTACCAATCTCCATAATGGGAGATTACACAATTCAAACAATTAGGAATTCGTCTGAAAGTAAAATAAACAAAGAAAAATCTTCGAATTCAAGAACGATTACTGATTACTAAACTTTGATTTTGTCTTTCTGTTATAAAAATCTAATAATTCTTTATTAAACTTTAAAATTAAACTATAAAGAAAAACGAAAAACTACTGCTTATTGGAAATTATTTCTTATTTTAAATCAGACTAGATTTTCGTGATATAATATAATTTATAACTATAAGTTTATACACAAAAAAATACCCTAATCCTTTTTTCCTTCCTTGAATCCTTTAGTTTTAGTCAGTTCATGAAAAATTTTATACTATTAATTTCTTTTTATCCATAATGGATTTACCTGGACCAATACATGAGATTCTTATGCTATTTGGGGGATTTGTTCTTCTACTAGGGGGTCTAGGAGTAGTATTACTTACCAACCCCATTTATTCTGCCTTTTCGCTGGGATTAGTTCTTGTTTGTATATCCTTATTCTATTTTTTATTAAATTCCTACTTTGTAGCTGTCGCACAACTTCTTATTTATGTGGGAGCCATAAATGTCTTGATCATATTCGCTGTAATGTTCGTAAATGGCTCAGAATGGTCTAAAGATAAGAATTATTGGACTATTGGAGATGGGTTCACTTCACTCGTTTGTATAACTATTGTTTTTTCACTAATGACTACTATCCCAGATACGTCGTGGTATGGAATTCTTTGGACTACAAGATCAAACCAAATAGTAGAACAGGGTCTCATAAATAATGTTCAACAAATTGGAATTCATTTAGCAACCGATTTTTATCTTCCGTTTGAACTCATTTCCATAATTCTTCTAGTTTCTTTAATAGGTGCAATTACTATGGCTCGGCAATAAGAAAACTTAGAAAAAGTACAAATTATAAGAATTGCAAATCTAAAATAAATAACTAAAGAATCACAATTTTGATTTAGTAAAATCCATCTACTGCCAACAAATACCTCCTTTTTTTTTTTTTTTTTTTTCTTTTGTTGTGTAATTGTTCTATTGTAATTAATTGAATCGGTTCAATTCTTGCCCTCATATTGAAATGAATCGAGATTGATAAGGAGTTAGTTAATGATGTTTGAGCATGTACTTTTTTTGAGTGTCTATTTATTTTCGATTGGTATCTATGGATTGATCACAAGCCGAAACATGGTTAGAGCTCTAATATGTCTTGAACTTATACTGAATTCAATTAATCTAAATCTCGTAACATTTTCTGATCTATTTGATAGTCGCCAATTAAAAGGAGATATTTTCGCAATTTTTGTTATAGCCCTTGCAGCTGCTGAAGCCGCTATTGGACTATCCATTCTTTCTTCCATCCATCGTAATAGGAAATCCACTCGTATCAATCAATCTAATTTATTGAATAATTAGACTTTTGAATAATTAGACATAGAATCCTCTAAACAAAGGCGCACATATTAAAATAAATAGAAATCAATACTATTTTCTTAGTATTATTTGAGAATATCCATTTTTTTTAGTAGATTATTGCATAGTATTCTTTTTCACTTAAATGAATTTTTGTATTTGTAATTCATTGATATTGCAATTTGAATATTGCAATAATTTATATTGAAAAGACGATAGCCAATTTATTGGCTAATTCGAATTCGTCTGTACAATTCGTAAAATTCTTTCTTATTTCTTATTTATTGTTGAAATCCAAAATTAAAGTCTCTTGGCTCTCTTCACGCTTTCTCACAAACAGATTAAAAAATAGATTTTTTTTTTTGAAGTTTGGATAAACCATTGCTTCGTCTGGTGTCTACAATACATATGACTCATTATAGTACTAATTTCATTTTTACCAGATCGAAAAATTTTATGTTGAAAAGAAAAATTTATAGATCCAATGTCACATTCCGTAAAAATTTACGATACATGTATAGGATGCACTCAATGTGTACGAGCTTGTCCAACAGATGTATTAGAAATGATACCCTGGGATGGATGTAAAGCCAAGCAAATTGCTTCCGCGCCGAGAACCGAAGATTGTGTGGGTTGTAAGAGATGTGAATCTGCCTGCCCGACAGATTTTTTAAGTGTCCGCGTTTATTTAGGGCCTGAAACAACACGTAGCATGGCTCTATCTTATTGATACGTTACAAAAAACTTCACTCGAATCGTCTGATTCCTCTTTACCGAAGAAGCCTGTGCTCGAAATTAATCGAGCACGGGCTTTTCTGGTCAAAACGTATCTTGTCTTTATCACTTTATCATGAGTTATTTTCCTTGGTTAACAATACTTGTTGTTTTGCCGATATTTGCAGGTTCATTAATTTTCTTTTTACCTCATAAGGGAAACAAAGTCGTTAGGTGGTATACTATATCTATTTGTTTATTAGAATTCCTTCTAATGACTTATGCGTTCTGTTATCATTTCCAACTGGAGGATCCCTTAATCCAATTAAAGGAGGATTATAAATGGATAGATGTCTTCGATTTCCACTGGAGATTGGGAATCGATGGACTTTCATTAGGATCTATTTTATTGACAGGATTTATCACTACTTTAGCTACTTTAGCAGCTTGGCCAATTACACGGAATTCGCGATTATTCTATTTCCTGATGCTCGCAATGTATAGTGGTCAAATAGGATTATTTTCTTCGCGAGACCTTTTACTTTTTTTTATCATGTGGGAGTTAGAATTAATTCCTGTTTCTTACTTTTATCCATGTGGGGGGGGAAGAGGCGTCTATATTCAGCTACAAAGTTTATTTTGTATACTGCAGGCGGTTCCATTTTTTTCTTAATCGGAGTTCTGGGTATGGGCTTATATGGTTCCAACGAACCAGGATTAGATTTGGAAAGATTAATTAATCAATCATACCCTGCAACCTTGGAAATACTTTTATATTTTGGCTTCCTTATTGCTTATGCTGTCAAATTGCCGATTATACCCCTACATACGTGGTTACCAGATACCCATGGGGAAGCACATTATAGTACATGTATGCTTTTAGCGGGAATATTATTAAAGATGGGAGCATATGGATTGATTCGGATCAACATGGAATTGTTACCTCATGCTCATTATCTATTTTCGCCCTGGTTAGTAATAATAGGAGCGATCCAAATAATCTATGCAGCTTCAACTTCTCTTGGTCAACGAAATTTCAAAAAAAGAATAGCTTATTCCTCTGTATCTCACATGGGTTTCATAATTATAGGAATTGGTTCCATAACCAACATTGGACTCAATGGAGCTATTTTACAAATATTATCCCATGGATTTATTGGTGCTACACTTTTTTTCTTGGCAGGAACCGCTTCTGATAGAATGCGTCTTGTTTATCTCGAAGAACTGGGGGGAATATCTATCCCAATGCCTAAAATTTTTACCATGTTTAGTAGCTTTTCAATGGCTTCTCTTGCCTTACCAGGAATGAGTGGTTTTGTCGCAGAATTAGTAGTATTTTTTGGACTAATTACTAGTCCAAAATTTCTGTTAATGCCAAAAACACTAATTACTTTTGTAATGGCAATTGGAATGATATTAACTCCTATTTATTTATTATCTATGTTACGCCAGATGTTCTATGGATACAAGCTATTTAATGTTCCAAACGCAAATTTTGTGGATTCTGGACCACGAGAACTCTTTATTTTAATCTGTATCTTTTTACCAGTAATAGGAATTGGTATTTATCCAGATTTTGTTCTCTCCCTATCCGTTGACAGGGTAGAGGCTCTCTTATCCAATTATTATCCTAAATAGGTTTGCTTTTTTTTACTCGTCTGCTCTATTAATGCAGAAATAAGTAAAAAAGTATATAATGCAGAAATAAGTAAAAAAGTATAATTAGATCTATCTCGAATTTTTGAGAACCCTTTGATAAGGCGTTCAAGGGGTTCTCAAATAAAACATAAAAGTAAAAACCTTCATTTCATGAAGGTTTTATTTTATGTAATCATTTAGGTGTTAATGTAAACGAACCATAACTATGTAAGCCTATTCCTAATAGATTTATACCAAAATAACAAATCCAAATTATAAGAAATCCTATCAAAGCTATAAGTGCAGAATTCGTACCCTTCCAATTTGGATTTGTTCTACTATGTAAATAAATTGCGAATATGGTCCAAGTAATAAATGCCCAAGTTTCCTTAGGATCCCAATTCCAATAGGATCCCCAGGCCTCATTAGCCCATACTGCTCCACAAAGAATACCTACGGTTAAAAGGGTAAATCCTAGGCTAATGACACGATAACTCCAAGAATCCAAACGCTCCGTTAATTGATATTTGTAATAATTTGGAAATGAAGGGACAGAGGTTCTTTTTAAAGCACTTCTTTTTGCATAAAAATATTTAATATCACTAAAGAAAAATGTTTTATTTAAAACATTTTTTTTCTTTTTAGAAAAGAAATGGAAATTATTTCGAAATCTAATGATTAGAATAGCGGCAGATAATAAGGATCCGCACAAAAGAGTTGCATAGCTTAATAACATCATACTGACATGCATCATTAACCACTGAGATTGTAGAGCAGGTACTAGTATCGTGGATTGATGCATTTCAGTTAAAAGACCCGATGTGGCAAAGCCTTGCGTTAAAATAGTACTTGGCGTAGTTATTGTGCTTAAATCATTTTTAGAGTTCTGTATTTTAGGAATGGTATGAAGAATATACAGGGCCCATGAAAGGAAGATCAATGACTCATATAAATTACTTAATGGAAAATGTCCCGAGGAAGCCCAACGAGAAACTAAGAATCCTGTTATAGAGAAAAAAGTAACTATCATTCCTTTTTCTGACGAATCGCGTAATCCTCCAAGTTCACGAACTAATAAGGTTATAAAATGAATCGTAATCACAATTGAAATCGTTGAGAAAGAGATATGAGTTAGTATATGTTCTAAAGTTGCAAATAGCATAAGGGGAAGGTCCCATTACAAAATTGTAAATTTCGAATTGATTTCTAATCTATTGTATTCTTTTTCAAGAATGCCGCCACTCGGATTCGAACCGAGATGCTTGAGCACTGCTTCCTAAGAGCAGCGTGTCTACCAATTTCACCATGGCGGCTAACTTCAAATAATAGGTAACTTAAAAGAATAATAGCTATTATCTTGGGAATCGTCGATATTGGGAAAGTCCATAAAATTTAGGAACATTAGAGTTTTCATTAAAATAGACTTCGTTTGGTAGTATCGTTTCCATTTTTTTTTTTTACAATAAACTCTTGCTTTGCCCAATAGAAACACAAACACTGCTTGAAAGAGTTGGAACTTCTTTTTTCTAACTTGCAATTATAGAACTAATTTTTTCTAATTAATTTCCCCTTTACATTTTGAAAATTCTTTCAATACAATGAAAAAAATCCAAAAGGGTTTCTATTTAATGATGAAATTAAAATAAAATGGATAAATAGAAAAGGCTTTTTGGATTTTTTAAAAATTTCTAGAATGAAAGTCTTTATGCTCTTATTAATAAGATTTACTAACCTTATGATTTTGGAGAAGATAGGTGGAAGTTGTAAGTCCTATTGTAAGAATACTCCACTTTTCATAATTTTCCTAATAGAATATGAGGATTCTATTAGGAAAATTATGAAAAGTTCATTGATAGGAAAAGAATACTTAGCACACAGTATACCAAACAAAACTTTTTTTTTCTTGTATATATAAGATAAGAGGGGTTTTTTGTTCTAAGAATATTGTACCGAGTAATTCGACACATAAAAGTACATTCAAAGAAGAATCCAAATTATTAAATAATTGGAATTCTTTTTTGATAAGTCAATTCATATTATTCCAAAATCTTATTATTTGTTTGTTGCCCAGAAAAACCCTTTGGTTTTGGATGCTCATTACCGCTCGAAAATGATCTTGATTTTACTAAAGAATAAGATTGTACTATGGAAAAATAAGTCTTTTTCTTCCAAATATTTTTACGAATACGCTTTTTTGACATTGAAGTACGTTTTTTTGGAACTGCCATTCAAAAAGGAAATTACTTTTTTCTAGTTGTATGTGAAAGACATCTATTGCTGCAAATCAATCCTTCTTTCTTCTTTTTATTAGTATTTATACTTAGATACTGAAAGATACTTAAATTTTGAATTATTTTTTACTTCATTTTGTCTAATGCGGATAAGACAACAAGAATTTTTTAACATTTTTTCTTTATATATTTTATACTTTTTTTTTAATAATATAGAATATATAGAAGGGTTTCTCATTTAAATCTATTTATATCTATTTATATATCAAGTATACTCCATATATAGATATATGGTATGGAAGCCTATCCCCCATATAAGATAAGACGGGGGGATAAAAAGAAGGGAAAATGAAAATAGTTAATTAAGTTCAGAATGGTATTCCATAAAGGAAAGGAATTCCAATCAAAACAAAAAATACTGAGTCTCTTAAACAAGACATTCTAAAACATAGGTAATTTATAGTCATTAGAATTTTAGTTCTATATGAAGTAAGGACTATTCGATAATTTCTTATAAACATAGGTTTTCATTGGAATTCACTCAATCAGTTAATTATGGAACAAGAGAGCTGTTTCATCTTTGTTTTAAAGAAATATAAAAATGAATTATGAATAGAAAGTAAAATGATTCCACTTTTTTTTTTTTATTTTTATAAATATCTTTATTTAGTTAATAAAATAACTTCGTTACCTAGTTATTTTATTAACTTTTTTAATTTAACCAACTAAACCCATTCTTAATTTTTAATTATTTCAATGAGATAAATTTTGGAAAAATTAAGAATTTCAGTATTTTTTCTTATTCTTTTTATTTATTCTTTCAGAAAGAGATAAGAATTGGTTTGGTGAATCGGAAACAATTTTATAGAAAAATTGAAGTAAAAATTGAAGTAAAAATTGCAATTTCTTTTCTTATGGAACATACATATCAATATGCATGGGTAATCCCTCTTCTCCCACTTCCAGTTATTATGTCAATGGGATTTGGCCTTATTCTTATTCCGACAGCAACAAAAAATCTTCGTCGCATATGGGCTTTTCCTAGTGTTTTACTCTTAAGTATAGCTATGGTATTCTCAGTTCAACTGTCTATTCAACAAATAAATGGAAGTTCGATCTATCAATATCTATGGTCTTGGACCGTCAATAATGATTTTTCTTTAGAATTTGGATACTTGATTGACCCACTTACTTCTATTATGTTAATACTAATTACTACTGTAGGAATCCTGGTTCTTATTTATAGTGATGGTTATATGTCTCACGATGAAGGATATTTGAGATTTTTTGTTTATATAAGTTTTTTCAATACTTCCATGTTGGGATTGGTTACTAGCTCCAATTTGATACAAATTTATTTTTTTTGGGAACTCGTGGGAATGTGTTCTTATTTATTGATAGGCTTTTGGTTTACACGACCAATCGCAGCGAGTGCTTGTCAAAAAGCTTTTGTAACTAATCGTGTAGGGGATTTTGGTCTATTATTAGGAATTTTAGGTTTTTTTTGGATAACAGGTAGTTTAGAGTTTAGGGATTTGTTCAAAATAGCTAATAACTGGATTCCTAATAATGGAATTAACTCTTTACTTACTACTTTGTGTGCTTTTTTATTATTCCTTGGTGCAGTTGCGAAATCCGCACAATTCCCTCTTCACGTATGGTTACCCGATGCTATGGAAGGGCCCACTCCTATTTCGGCTCTTATACACGCAGCAACTATGGTTGCTGCGGGAATTTTTCTTCTAGCTCGACTTCTTCCTCTTTTCATATCTTTACCTTTGATAATGAGTTTTATTTCTTTAGTAGGTACAATAACACTATTCTTAGGAGCTACTTTAGCTCTTGCTCAGAGAGATATTAAAAGAAGCTTAGCCTATTCTACAATGTCTCAATTGGGTTATATGATGTTAGCTCTAGGTATAGGTTCTTATCAAGCTGCTTTATTCCATTTGATCACTCATGCTTATTCAAAAGCTTTATTGTTCTTGGGATCCGGATCCGTTATTCATTCAATGGAACCTCTTGTTGGATATTCACCAGATAAAAGTCAAAATATGGTTCTTATGGGCGGTTTAAGAAAATACATTCCAATCACAAGAACTACTTTTTTATGGGGTACACTTTCTCTTTGTGGTATTCCACCTCTTGCTTGCTTCTGGTCCAAAGATGAAATCCTTAGTAATAGTTGGTTGTATTCGCCCTTTTTTGGAATAATAGCCTCCTTTACTGCAGGATTAACTGCCTTTTATATGTTTCGGATATATTTACTTACATTTGATGGGTATTTGCGTGTTCATTTTCAAAATTACAGTAGCACTAAAGAGAGTTCCTTGTATTCAATATCCTTATGGGGAAAAAGGATACCCAAAGGAGTGAATAGGGATTTCGTTTTATCAACAACGAAGAGTGGAGTTTCTTTTTTTTCACAAAATATACCAAAAATTCAAGGTAATACAAGAAATAGGATAGGATCCTTTACTACGTCTTTTGGGGCTAAAAAAACTTTTGCCTATCCGCATGAAACGGGAAATACTATGTTATTTCCTCTTCTTATATTACTACTTTTCACTTTGTTCATTGGATTCATAGGAATCTCTTTTGATAATGGAGGAATTGGTAATGGAATAGCAGAGTTAACCATATTATCAAAGTGGTTAACTCCCTCAATAAACTTTACCCAGGAAAGTTCTAATTCTTTTGTAAATTCATATGAATTTATTACTAATGCAATTTCTTCTGTAAGTCTAGCTATCTTTGGTTTATTCATAGCATATATCTTCTATGGATCCGCTTATTCTTTTTTTCAGAATTTGGATTTAATAAACTCTTTTTACAAAGGAAATCCTAAAAAAGAATTTTTAGATCAAGTAAAAAAAAATATATACAGTTGGTCATATAATCGTGGTTATATAGATATTTTCTATACTAGGGTCTTTACCCTCGGTATAAGAGGGTTAACCGAACTCACGGAGTTTTTTGATAAGGGTGTTATTGATGGAATTACCAATGGAGTGGGTCTTGCTAGTTTTTGTATAGGAGAGGAAATTAAATATGTAGGGGGAGGTCGAATCTCGTCTTATTTATTCTTTTTTTTATGTTATGTATCTGTGTTTTTATTCTTTTTTCTTTCTTAAGTTAAGGAATTTACAACAAGTCTCTTGCAAAAATAACTATCCTATCCCCTTTCTACAATCTCTCTATATCCTTGTTACATAAGGTAAGTATTGTATAATAGTTCGGTTTTCCGCGATTTTTTCCATTCCTCTGTGTAAATACCCTAATATGGGTTCACAATCAATAACATCCTCACCATCGAGAGTAACGATCAGTCGAAGAACACCATGCATTGATGGGTGTTGAGGGCCCATATTGACTATCATGAGATCTTTTCTTGTAAGCGGTAGACTCATATCCTTTCTTCCTTAATTCATTATTCCATGAAATGGATTATTCCATGAATTCCTCAAAGCGAGGCTCATCAAAATGAAAAATCTAAGACTACTATAAGACTACTAAAAAAATAATAAAACAAGAAAAAAATTTGAACGATTAAATTACTGCTCCCGAATATTCAACTGACCGATTAATTTCTTATAACGTACTCTATTTTTCTTTGCCAAATAAGCCAGCAAACGTCGACGTTTTCCCAAAAGTCTTCGTAGACCTCTTTCCGATGAAAAATCTTTTTTGTGTAATTCCAAATGTGAAGCAAGTCTCCGTATCTTATTGGTGAAACTGAATACTTGAAATTCAACAGAACCCCTGTTTTCTTCTTTTTCTTCTTTAACCATAAATCCAAAAATTTTTCTACCTCCTTTCTTTTTCATGTATTTTTCTGATCAGGAAAAATACAAAATTATGTCAGTTATTTTGAAGTTATTCTAATCTCGTACACACACAAATTTGCAATTATTCATCTACTACTGGAATTTGGATTTATTTTATCGATGCAAATTGGATTTGGATAGAAGGGTACATTCTTTCTAATATTTTAGATAGAAGAAATGTTTCTTCTATCTAAAATATTAGAAAGAATTTTGCTGATTTATTTATTGCTATATGCAATTTATGGAATTGATACACCATTTAATTGATATCATTTAGCAAAATGAAACACAGCATATGCATCCATCTTTTGGCTCGAGAATTTCACGGGATAGAGATATGGTATAAGAAATAGACTATTAAGTAACTCTAAATGAATTGTGGATACATCTGTA
>NW_028261123.1:0-34218 GCF_056163025.1 Triticum urartu | reverse complement strand
GACGTGCATTAATTTCCTTACAGAAAAAACAAATTTCATTTATACTCATGACTCAAGTGGGCTAATTTTGCCTGACAAACTTCGAAGGCAAAATCCTTCCAAAATTTTTGAGTCGTCTTTAAACTCTTTTCTTTGTCTCATTTCGAACGAATTGACTTTTATTCCTTATTCTAATCCAACTCTGTTGTTGAGACAATTGAAAATTGTGTTTACTTGTTCTGGAATCCTTTATCTTTGATTTGTGAAATCCTTGGGTTTAGACATTACTTCGGGAATTCCTATTTTTTTCTTTCAAAAGAGTAGCAACATACCCTTTTTTCTTATTTCCTTCGATAAAGCATTTATCTCTTCTATAGAAATCTAATAAGAGGGATTGATTCTGATATACTTTTATTGGACTTTCTTCTTATTTTAACCTTTCGATTTATTTCTATATTAAGGATAGACTGACAAAGTTGGCCTAATTTATTAGTTTTCACTAACCCTAGATTCTTTCCCTTGATAAAAAAAATTCTGTCCTCTCGAGCTCCATCGTGTACTATGTTACTTAAACCCAGCGCAAATTTGGTTCGGAACGAATAGAACAGGCTATGTCGAGCCAAGAGCATTTTCATTACTATGGAAAATGATGGATAGCAAAATCCACAATCGATCATGTCCTTCAAGTCGCACGTTGCTTTCTACCACATCGTTTTAAACGAAGTTTTACCATAACAAACATTCCTCTTTTCATTGCAAAGTGGTATAGAGAATTGATCCAATATGGATGGAATCATGAATAGTCATTGGTTTAGTTTTTTTATACTAATTAAAACTTGCTATCTATGGAGCAATATGGATAAAAGAAAGTAAGTATTTATCCGGGAAGCCTCCGCCAAGATCCAATTTATTTAAACCCATATTAAAATTCTATCATATGAATGAAACATAGTTTGAAAAAGACGACTAAACAAGTTTGCTTAAAACTTATTTATTCTTAAATTTCCACCCTCAACGGATGGCTCGAGATGATCAATCTTGAAGTGAGAAAAGAAGGATTGACTCTTCCTCAATAAATAAACTATCAACCTCCAAAAAAGTTTAATTAATTTAATTACTAGAATTAGAATTCTAGTAGTAATATATTTTTTCAGTACCAAAAACAATTAACTATAATAACTAAATAAACTATTCCAATGAAAAGATTGAAAGTTTTTGGTAGTTATAGAATTCTCGTACTTCTTCAACTCGAATACCAAAAGGAAGAAAAAAATATGACTAAGTGATTTTATAGTAGAGGCATATCCTGAATGTGCTTGATAGATCCCATTTTTTCATGAAAATAAAGATAGTCAATTTGACTGGACTTAAGACTTTATTATGTTTTCTGAGAAAGAATAAGATATCATTATTCTCTTTAATAAACTTTTGTCTCGTACGGAATACTATATGATTTCACCGTTTGTTTCATCAGAAACAATCTGGGACGGAAGGATTCGAACCTCCGAGTAACGGGACCAAAACCCGCTGCCTTACCACTTGGCCACGCCCCATTTCGGGTTTTATGCGACACTAATAAACACTAGTATGTTTATTTGTTATTCGTCAATACCATTTCAATTACATAAAAAAGGAGGGATATTCTCTTGCTAGTATTCTACACATGCGGATAATATAGAATCAAAAAAATGCATTGATCATTACATGGAATTCTATTAAGATATTATATGAAAGTCGAATTTATTCCACTCTCATTTGAGAGTGCGAATACAAGGAGGTATTTTGTGTTTGGGAAAGTCCGAAGAAAAAAGATTTTGAATCTGCCTTTTCCTTCTTTCCCTTAAAAAAATAACTCAAGAAAAATCCAATTATTTACTCTACAAGAATGAAATGCTTGTTATGCCTAATATACTTAGTTTAACCTGTATCTGTTTTAATTCTGTTCTTTATCCTACTAGTTTTTTCTTTGCCAAATTACCCGAAGCTTATGCTATTTTCAATCCAATCGTGGATATTATGCCTGTTATACCTCTATTCTTTTTTCTATTAGCCTTTGTTTGGCAAGCTGCTGTAAGTTTTCGATGAAATCTTTAGTACTCTGTATGCCAAATTGAATGATGTGTTCATTCCAAAAAAATTTTAAAATGGGTAAAAGCCGAGAAGTTTTATATTTTTATATTATGAACCTTCGATTCTAAAATTTAAATTCTTCTACATTGAATGGGTAGCTACAGCAATAAATTTGGATCAGCCTTTCTACTCCCCTGCACCTAGGTTGAGCAGGTACCTAAAGGTACCTACACAATACCTAACCACCTAACCCTATTTTTGCTATTGATAAGAGTGCTTATTATAAAAGAATTCTTGCAATTTTTTTCAAGAATTCTTTTTTGCATTTTTAGGTATAAAAAAAAACCATCCTAGTGGATCCGTGTGGTAAGGAAAAACTGGTAATCTATTCCTTAAAAAAAAATCTTGGAGATTATGTAATGCTTACTCTCAAACTTTTTGTTTATACAGTAGTGATATTCTTTGTTTCACTCTTTATCTTTGGATTCTTATCTAATGACCCAGGACGGAATCCTGGACGCGAGGAGTAAAAATTCAGTTTTTTTTTTTCTTATTGGATTTGTTTCGTACATTTATCTATGAGAAAATCCGGGGGTCAGAATTCTTTCCAATTCGAAAGTCCCAAATGATCCAAGGGAGCGGAAAGAGAGGGATTCGAACCCTCGGTACAAAAAAATTGTACAACGGATTAGCAATCCGCCGCTTTAGTCCACTCAGCCATCTCTCCACGTTCCAAAGCGAAAGGTTTCCGTGATATGATATAGGCAAGAAATAAGAAATAACGGTTGCAAAAAAACCCCTTTTTTTTCTTTCAAAAGTCTATAAAAATTATATTGCCAATTCCATTTTAATTATATTCTTTTTTCTTAATGTTAATAAAAAAAGAAGAAAATTCTTGTTTTTTCTTTCTAAAAATCGATATTGGCCGAGAGACAATCAAATAGATTTTCTCTTTAGCGGGCATTTCCATATAGGACTTGTTATAATTATAATAAAACAAGCAGGTTATATAAAAAAAAACGCTTTTTTTGTCGATTATTTATCAAGAAAGCAAAAAGGGTTCTTATCAAATCCACCATAAAATTGGAAAGAAGCATAAAGTAAGTAGACCTGACTCCTTTAATGATGCCTCTATCCGCTATTCTGATATATAAATTCGATGTAGATGAAATTGTATAAGCGAATTTTTTTTATTTCCTTAGACTTAGACCGCGCAAGACAAGAATTTTTCGCTATTTACGATTTCATATTCTTGTTACTAGATGTTCTATAGGAATAAGAAGAAATCGCAACTCCTTTGCGCTACACATAAAATTGGATTTCGAAGGTCCATTTTTTTTTTTCAGAATCCTCTATTATTTTAGTTCTTCCACCCATGCAATAGAGAGGGAATGGGAAAAGAAGGGTTACTTTTATTTGCATTTTTCCCTTAAAAGATAGACTTTGAAATAGGAGTCTTGGAATAATGCTGAATTCAAAGGTTTATTTCTTTCTATAGTATAAGAAAAACAATTTATTTCTATTTCTATAGTATAAGAAAAACAAATAAATAGTATAAGAAAAACAAATCGAATCAAATTCATGGATTTACCACGACCTCGGTTGTGACTGTGACTCCATAGATAAAAATGGGAAATTTCTCTCTTCGAGACCATTGAAAAAGGGCATTGAACGAGAAAGAAATCGTCCACAGATAATAAAACTATCATATGCCTTGGAAAGTGATATGAGGTGCTCGGAAATGGTTGAAGTAATTGAATAGGAGGATCACTATGACTATAGCCCTTGGTAGAATTCCTAAAGAAGAAAATGATCTATTTGATACTATGGATGACTGGTTACGAAGGGACCGTTTCGTTTTTGTAGGATGGTCTGGCCTATTGCTCTTTCCTTGTGCTTATTTCGCTTTAGGGGGTTGGTTTACAGGGACAACTTTTGTAACTTCTTGGTATACCCATGGATTGGCTAGTTCCTATTTGGAAGGTTGTAATTTCTTAACCGCAGCAGTTTCTACCCCTGCCAATAGTTTAGCACACTCTTTGTTGCTACTATGGGGGCCCGAAGCACAAGGAGATTTTACTCGTTGGTGTCAATTAGGCGGTCTATGGACTTTTGTAGCTCTCCACGGGGCTTTTGCACTAATAGGTTTCATGTTACGCCAATTTGAACTTGCTCGGTCTGTTCAATTGCGGCCTTATAATGCAATCTCATTCTCTGGTCCAATTGCTGTTTTTGTTTCTGTATTCCTTATTTATCCACTGGGGCAATCTGGTTGGTTCTTTGCGCCGAGTTTTGGCGTAGCAGCGATATTTCGATTCATCCTTTTCTTCCAAGGATTTCATAATTGGACGTTGAACCCATTTCATATGATGGGAGTTGCCGGAGTATTAGGTGCGGCTCTGCTATGCGCTATTCATGGAGCGACCGTAGAAAACACTCTATTTGAGGACGGTGATGGTGCAAATACCTTCCGTGCTTTTAACCCAACTCAAGCTGAAGAAACTTATTCAATGGTCACTGCTAACCGCTTTTGGTCCCAAATCTTTGGTGTTGCTTTTTCCAATAAACGTTGGTTACATTTCTTTATGCTATTTGTACCCGTCACCGGTTTATGGATGAGTGCTATTGGCGTAGTTGGCTTGGCTCTGAACTTACGTGCCTATGACTTTGTTTCCCAGGAAATCCGTGCAGCGGAAGATCCTGAATTTGAGACTTTCTACACCAAAAATATTCTTTTAAACGAGGGTATTCGTGCGTGGATGGCAGCTCAGGATCAGCCTCATGAAAATCTTATATTCCCTGAGGAGGTTCTACCACGTGGAAACGCTCTTTAATGGAACTTTCGTTTTAGCTGGTCGTGACCAAGAAACCACCGGCTTTGCTTGGTGGGCTGGGAATGCCAGACTTATCAATTTGTCCGGTAAACTGCTTGGAGCTCATGTAGCTCATGCCGGATTAATCGTATTCTGGGCCGGAGCAATGAACCTATTTGAAGTGGCCCATTTCGTACCAGAAAAGCCCATGTATGAACAAGGGTTGATTTTACTTCCACACTTAGCTACTCTAGGTTGGGGAGTAGGGCCAGGGGGGGAAGTTCTAGATACTTTTCCGTACTTTGTATCTGGCGTACTTCACCTAATTTCCTCCGCAGTCTTAGGCTTCGGTGGCATTTATCACGCGCTTCTGGGACCCGAGACTCTTGAGGAATCTTTTCCATTCTTTGGTTATGTCTGGAAAGATAGAAATAAAATGACTACAATTTTGGGTATTCACTTAATTTTGTTAGGTCTAGGTGCTTTTCTTCTAGTACTCAAGGCTCTTTATTTTGGCGGTGTATATGATACCTGGGCCCCTGGGGGGGGAGATGTAAGAAAAATTACCAATTTGACCCTTAGTCCCAGTGTTATATTTGGTTATTTACTAAAATCTCCTTTTGGTGGAGAAGGGTGGATTGTTAGTGTAGATGATTTAGAAGATATAATTGGTGGGCATGTATGGTTGGGTTTTATTTGTGTATTTGGCGGAATTTGGCATATTTTAACCAAACCCTTCGCATGGGCTCGCCGTGCATTTGTATGGTCTGGAGAAGCTTACTTGTCTTATAGTTTAGCTGCTTTATCTGTCTTTGGTTTTATCGCTTGTTGTTTTGTATGGTTCAATAATACAGCTTATCCGAGTGAGTTTTATGGACCCACCGGGCCAGAAGCTTCTCAAGCTCAAGCATTTACTTTTCTAGTTAGAGACCAGCGTCTTGGAGCTAATGTGGGATCCGCTCAAGGACCCACAGGTTTAGGTAAATATCTAATGCGTTCCCCAACTGGGGAGGTTATCTTTGGAGGGGAAACTATGCGTTTTTGGGACCTTCGTGCTCCATGGTTAGAACCTCTAAGGGGCCCCAACGGTTTGGACTTGAGTAGGTTGAAAAAAGACATACAACCTTGGCAAGAACGACGCTCAGCAGAATATATGACCCACGCTCCTTTAGGCTCTTTAAATTCCGTGGGTGGCGTAGCTACCGAGATCAATGCAGTTAATTATGTCTCTCCTAGAAGTTGGTTATCAACTTCTCATTTTGTTCTAGGATTCTTCTTTTTTGTGGGCCATTTATGGCATGCAGGAAGAGCCCGAGCTGCTGCAGCAGGTTTTGAAAAGGGAATCGATCGTGATTTGGAACCTGTTCTTTACATGAACCCTCTTAACTAAGATTTTCTTATTTATACCTGTTCTACTTTTTTTCTGTTCTGGCTCGGTTATTCCATCTAGCCGAGCCATTCATTCCTTTTTATGAAAGAAAGATAAGGGACAGAAAAAAAAAATAAATAAAAATGAAAGAAACAAACGTATTCAATAAGCAAAAGGAGAGAGAGGGATTCGAACCCTCGATAGTTCCTAGAACTATACCGGTTTTCAAGACCGGAGCTATCAACCACTCAGCCATCTCTCCACAGCCTAATCCTTATTTTACTCCTACAAATAGAACATAGCCATATAAAAAATAAAAAGATTTATTAGCCTCTAGAAAGATATCAGATACAAGTTCCTTTTCGATATATCTCTGTATACTGTATACACGGATACAGGATCCGCTATACCCGCTTGTGAAATAAAGAGTAAATAATCTCTTCTCACCCCCATATCCAAATAAAAAAGCGGTTTAAGTAATAAATTTGAATTAAAGAGAAGAATCAATGGATTCATGATTAAACCCCTCCTACTTCTTGTATTTTTTTACAATTTTGGTTTAAGTGAGGGATCAAATATGTAGTCAACTTTATTTGATGGTAGCTTGGAGGATTAGAAATATGACTATTGCTTTCCAATTAGCTGTTTTTGCATTAATTGCGACTTCCTCAGTCTTAGTAATTAGTGTACCCCTTGTATTTGCTTCTCCTGATGGTTGGTCAAATAATAAAAATGTTGTATTTTCCGGTACATCATTATGGATTGGACTAGTCTTTCTCGTAGCTATTCTGAATTCTCTCATTTCTTAAATGAAATTTGGTTAATATTTATTAACCCCATAAAAAAGAAATAATAAAGGCCATTTCTTCTAAAAAATTAGAATAGTGAGACGTATTAAAACGCAATTTGCGTTCCGAATTGCTAGCTCTTCTCTTTCAGTATTATGAAATTCCATTCCCATTAGAATATTCATTGACAGATAATAAAAAAAGGAAAACTCTAATATAATAGAAAATGAAATGAAACGGTCGACCCAGACATAGAAGGTCGACCCAGGCGGATATACGCTATAAAATATATACCGTAGCGAGCGTAGTTCAATGGTAAAATATCTCCTTGCCAAGGAGAAGATACGGGTTCGATTCCCGCCGCTCGCCCGCTTAATTTATCAAAGTACTATGATAAAAAGTTTAGTCTAGTTAACTGTTTAACTACTTATATTAAATTAAGTATTAATTAGGTGTTAGTCTAGTGCCGTATCCCTTACTATCTTACCCTTCCTTTGCATCCCACTCAAAAAAAGAGGGCGCTCCAGAGGCAGAAATAGAACTCGCCAACAGAGCTCCAAAAATTGGGTATTAACTGAGACAAACAACGGGCAAACTTTTTTTAAAGGGAAGGGAGAGGTAGACTGTCCCTTTCGTTTCATTTTTATTTTCTGCAGGGTAGGGAGAGGCCTTGCGCCTTCTTTTTTTGAAGGCAAGTGACTTCGCAAACTGCTCAATTTTGCCCTCTAGGGCCGGGAACTAATGAATAAAAAAGGGTTGGATACGCCCCTCTACCATACATATCTAGAGAAATAGAATAGTCCTTTTATACAGACTGCTAAGTGCGGAGACGGGAATCGAACCCGTGACCTCAAGGTTATGAGCCTCGTGAGCTACCAAACTGCTCTACTCCGCTCTGGAGTACCAGAAACTGGTGGACAAAAAAGGCTTGAATACAAGCCTCTAACATGTCTAGACAAATAGAATACTCCTTTTATACAGAATGGAGCGGGTAGCGGGAATCGAACCCGCATCGTTAGCTTGGAAGGCTAGGGGTTATAGTCGACGTTGGTTGATTATTTTTAACGTCTCTAATTCAAAACCGAACATGAAATTTTGATTTCATTCGGCTCCTTTATGGATATTCTCACCACTTAACATCTATGTCAGCTTTTCTATTTGAATGGAACCAAAGCTCTCCGCTTTCTAGATGATCCTTATAGAGTAGGAGATAGAAATTCTATCTAAATTCATCTAATCTACTTACTTCGTTCCCTAATTTCATTCAAGAGATCCTGAGGAAAAGAATTGGGTTTCCACCGAGCTGAAACAATATGCGGATGGTTCTAGTAAACCAAAACTATCGTTTTTTAGCTATTTGGCTTCCTTATTCCTTATTTTAAGAAGATTTAGTTACGATTGGAAATCAACTTTTTTGTATCTTCATCCATAGATCCTTTACTCATATTTTCAAAATTGGAATACTTAATCCAATGCAAAATTATGCTTCGCGACTCTGTACTCATAATCCTATTTTTATTTTGGATGCAATTTAAATTAGTCTTTGGATACAAATCGCCAGAATGTATATTCTTCCTCAATATGCTATTGAGAGGAAAAGGATTTAATCCTTTATAAGAACTAAAGTTTTCATCGGAATATAAAAATAAAAAACTTAAGGATGCCTTAAGTATATCATTTCAAATTCAGTTATTAATAGAACGAATCACACTTTTACCACTAAACTATACCCGCTACATTGTAGATTATGGTATAAATGGTACCCTTTGTCAAGGATAGCCATTTGACAAGAAGGCTAATTCCCCCTTATTGAATCAGATGGAGAAGGTTCATGACACTGAGCCGTTGGTACTTCTACTTCGATCGCTCGCCTTTACTTTAGGATTTAGATAGCCCCTCTGGTCTGTAAAAAAAATCTTTTCTTACCATGCTAATAGCGCCTGAACCAAATGTATTTATTTTGATTAGGATCCTATTCTACGGTTACGACTACAATAATAATTATTTACTTTGCAAGGACGTAAGTGTGTCAGACTGCTAAATTGTTTTATTATTCCTACAATATAAACTAGGGGATATAGGGGGTAACACTGTCCCTATAAATTCCTTTTTTCCTTTTCTTTTTTGTCCAGAATTGAACAAAAAAGAAATTATGGAAGATGTTTTCTTCCCCCATTAAGTCCGAGCCATAGAGTAAGAGTGAGATGAGTTTTCCAAATTCATCATAGACTTTCCCTATGGCTTGATAGAAGTAAGCAGCAAAGAGTCGTAACTTAAAGAAAAAAACGGACAGGGCCGACAGATTTACCTGATGTAAAGAAGATCCTAAAAGTCTCTGATTAGTCGACTCTCTCCATTTAACACTTTCCTCTCTCTCCTTTTTTCCACTGACTCAATTCTAGTTTATTAGATTCTTGTTTAAAAGAATGCAAAAAGTTCAATAGAACTAAGAACACATAAAAAATAGCATAGAGGATCAAGGCCATTACCAAAAGTTCCTCCCAAGGATCCTATATCCTATTGGGTATCTGTTCCCCGCCTTTTCCCGCTAGGATCGGAAATCTTATATTTTCCATATCCATATACCGTTGAATCCTTGGGGTTCCAGAATCCGCCTATTTTACTAGTCTTCGGAAACGGAAAACCCTGAACCAAGAAGAGTTGGATATGTTATGTAGGGTATGTTTTTTTTTATTAATTTTATTTTGAGCTCTCAAGATATCGATATATACATATACAATCTCTACATAATGTCTCTCTCTCTATCTCTATATATTATATATATAATATGTACATTATGCAGTAGACCCATAATGGGAAATCCAAGTGGCTAATTTTTGAATTAAATAAAAAGCCCTTTTAACTCAGTGGTAGAGTAATGCCATGGTAAGGCATAAGTCATCGGTTCAAATCCGATAAAGGGCTTTTTAAATTAGTGGTAGAGTAATCTCGTGCTAAGACGTAAGTCGTTGGTTCGAATCTGATAGAGTACTTTTCTACTAAATTGATTCACTTTTTTTCTTTGTTTTTGAAACTTTCTCTATATTTTTAGAGAATTTTATGACTTAGTGCGGGATGGATGCATTTTTGGTATGAACACTAAATGAAGCACGGAGAATTAATCTATAACGATCAACTAAAAAAAATCCTAGATGAAAACATAACAGAAAAGTTGGAAAAACTCTTTGCTTTGGATCTATTTATACTTTTCGAGTATATTGACAATTCCAAAAAACTGCTCATACTATGATTATAGTATAATCACGAGCGGTTGTATATGGCCCTATCGTCTAGTGATGCCCCTATCGTCTAGTGGTTCAGGACATCTCTCTTTCAAGGAGGCAGCGGGGATTCGACTTCCCCTGGGGGTAGGGAGTATTATGAAAGGAGGTTAATCATAGATTAGCAAAAACCCTAGAATAAATTCTTCCTGGGTCGATGCCCGAGTGGTTAATGGGGACGGACTGTAAATTCGTTGACAATGTCTACGCTGGTTCAAATCCAGCTCGGCCCAAACCAAAAATCTAGGGCTTCGTGAGTATGAACTAAATCCTTTTGTTTTTCTTCCATAAAATAAAATGTCTGATCTATAGAAATAAAAGATAAAGAAAAAAGGGAAATTTTTTTTTCTAATCCATATCTCTCTCATTCCTTTCTTACAAACAAAAGAGTTTTTCTTATTGAAGGCTGGATTATTATCCATTTTTAGTGATAAAAAATCACGACATACTAGTTATGTCACTCTCACTATACCCACGTATAATATAATATGTGGGTATGTAGTATATGATTCGTCTATTTCTTAGAGTACGAAAGACGAATCGAATCTTCTTATGGTTCTATTTAAGAATGGGTATGCCATACACCCCGCGGGGATTGTAGTTCAATTGGTCAGAGCACCGCCCTGTCAAGGCGGAAGCTGCGGGTTCGAGCCCCGTCAGTCCCGAACTAGGGTTCAATGAATGGAGAAATTGATATTTCCTTTTTCCATGAAAAAAAGGGGCAGGGAGCAAGATCAAATACCCACAGGGCACCCTTACTTCACTTTTTTATTTTGCATCTCTCATTAAAGAGGGAGGGAGGGCATATAGGAATTTTTTTTTCACTACTCCCAATCGATAAAGAAAGACACACATACGATATGTGGATTAGTAGAATTTAGGATATTATATTACTCTATCTTTCTTTATGATGATACCATCCTCATCTTAATTTCCTATTCCACTCTTATGGAATAGAGTACCGGTATTTTACCGGAATCCATACATAAATCGTATTCCCTTTTTATTTCAGACCTCTTTTCCCCATCTCACTTCTACTGCTTATTTGGATGTCTATGTGACCCATAGAAAGTGAAAGTTGGTCATATAATACATACATAATTGTATGTATAACTATAAGAAAAAGGAAGGGAAATTGTATAAGATTAAGAAAGTATAAGATTAAGAAAGCTCGTGGGTTAGAGATATAGAAAAGAAAAAGTAGAAAAGGATTAAAAAAGAGGGAATTCCTAATCCAATCAAAAAACCCATTTTGGTCTTAGTGTGGATAGAGGATCTTCCTATGTTATACTATATAACTCTCATCCGTGAAATATAACTCTCATCCATGAATTGATTTGATAGATCCGATATTCATAATATTGAATTGATTCAGTATTATCAGAATGCAAGCCCTACCCTTGAATTTACAAGATACCCCTTTTTCCTCTCCATGGGATTACATCCCGAGTTATTGTGAAAATAAAAAATAAAGAGGTTATGGAAGTCAATATTCTCGCATTTATTGCTACTGCACTGTTCATTCTAGTTCCTACTTCTTTTTTACTTATTATTTATGTAAAAACAGTCAGCCAAAATAATTAATTGGAATTCCAATTAATCATTGAAGAAATTAAAAAGGGATTAAATAAAAAAAATCCAAGTCTTAAATGAAAGGATCTGGTTGGAATCTTAAAGTGTGGTAGAAAGAACTACATATAGTTTTTTCTACGACACTTTAGATTCTTTCTATTATATTATCTTTGAATCTACATAGAATAGATTAGTAGATTGAAATAGTTAAGTAGTCTAATTCAATTTCTTTTTTCATTGCATCCACTTAATTTCAATCAGGTCAAAATAAAAAAATCTAAGACAATTCTTGACCAAAGAATCCATGGAAGGAAAGAAAAATAATATGAAGAATAGACTATAGTAAAAAGTAAAAGGAAATGGAAAATGTGTGATATGCCGTGAATAGTTCCGTGGAAGAAAGTCTAATTTTCTTATGTATAGAACTTTTTTTAACCATTCGTCATTTCTAGTAGAAATTCTGAATTGGTATAATGGCTCTTTCTTACATTACAACTTACAATACAAGAGTTTCTTACAGGAGTGAAACAAAACTAAAGAAAAAGATTAAAGAATAACGTTTGACAAAATGATTAATGCAAAATGATCCATTAAAGAAAAGAATTGATACAACAATTTGATTACTTAATCAATTAGTAGTATCCCTAGAGTCCACTCCTTCCCCATACTACTAGTGAAAGAGAAAATGTAAAGACTACCATTAAAGCAGCCCAAGCGAGACTTACTATATCCATCTAAATTATGTCTCCTATTTCTATGAAGGGATTATTCTACTATTGATCAATAATCATAGTGGAATCAAGGGTACAGAGTCAAAAAGGGATTCCGCCCTAAGGCCATGGATCAATCAGTTCAAGGAATTTACTCCTAACAAATTCTTATAGGAATTCTGGTAGAATTAGAGAGCATTAAAAATACGAGATACTATAGCCCTTTTTTCCTTAAAAAAGAAAGAGTACGGGAATGATGTCCTGAATAGAAGAAGCGGGAATAGGAAGATTTTTTATTCCTTTTGTTACTCTTTTTTTTTTTTTTAAGCAAAGGACGCCCGAATATACCATAAAATTATCGATAGATAAATATTTATTGGATACCTACCTTACCTAATGTTTATTTTTGACCTAAACCCTGCAGCCTTGCTTTGTATCATTCTATGAAAGAATGAAGAGATTTTATCCATAATACAACTCCTAAATTGATTTTTGATCGACCTATTTAATCTGATTCTCGTTAGAATTAAGTAGTCCTTACTTTAGTGTATGTAGGTAACATAAGATGTACGATAAAAAAATGTATAATAATTAGTAAGTCTTGATATTCTTTCGTGGAGTCCCTTCTTGAATCTTAGATTGAAAAAAAAAAAGAATGCCCCTTAGGGACCTTTCTTTGGATACCAAGATTTCTGACATCTTATCCTCGTATTTTAAAATTATCAAATCGAATCTCAATTAAGAACCAATTCAAATTCATATAATAAAAGAATAAGGAAACACTACCTCACCCCTATTGATAACCATTTTGGCCACTACCGTCAAAACAAACCCTAACCCTAGTTTGAGGATAGAACTATGGTATGGTTTCTCTAAACCCAGTATCGGCAGGCCCAGTTACTCTCTTGCCCGAACTTATGCGAAGTAAAAATTTATCGAATTCGATCAGCACTATAAAAAAAACCTAAGTATTTTATTGATCAGGCGGCACCCAGATTTGAACTGGGGATAAAGGATTTGCAGTCCCCTGCCTTACCGCTTGGCCATGCCGCCAAAAAATCCGATCAAAAATCTAGAAAACAGCAAGTATTCATCCACGTTTTCTTACGAAAAGCCCCTTTTATTTTGAATATAATTCTACTTACTTTTTTCCAATCTTTTTCAAAAAATCTATTCCTGCTTTTTTTGATCCAGTTTCTATTATTCTCCTCGATAGATTCTATCTTAAAACATACATTGTTAACACAATAAAACTTCCCATTTCTTTCTATTGAGATGAAAAAGAAGAAAAAGTGGATTTCTATTCACAGGCTGCAAAATTCAGAATAAATTGGAACCGTTAACTAGAATTCTCTTTTTTTTATTGCAGTAGTGAACTACTCTTAAATCGGTATTATCTCCCCCCCCTTCAATGGCATAATAAAATATTATGGCTTTATGCTTAATCCGTGTATAGGTAAACTTTAGGTCCGAACAGCATTATTATCCAAAGATCCCCTTTATGTACATATCTCTATGGGGAATCATGCTTTAATTTTTCAAAGTATTAAATTAAATATCTTGAATAAAAAAAGGAAATTTGCTCTGATATAGAGTATAACCTGACTATCTTGGCGTACCCAAGTGAAATTACGATAAAAGAAAAGCATGGATATGGGGAGAGGTGGATAACTAGATTGGCATGTACTTAAAAAAGGGACTTACTTTATTTTAGAATTCCACAATGAAATACTGAATTTTCTAGCAATTATACTACTCCGATCCGAAATAAAAAAGAACCCTCAAATTATTTTGAGAAATTAAAGTAAGCACGCTATTCTAAATCGAAGTAAAGTCAAACTTTCTAGTATATTATATTACGGCTTTATTACATTCATAGAAAGGAGATAAAATGAGAAATCTTTGCCATCCAATCTGATTAGAATATCATAACATAAAGTATAAGTGGCAGAATTTTTTTTGTAGGAATGTTTTATCAATTCATTTTCATTTCATTTGTACCCCTGGCAAACTCGAACTTTCGTCCAAATGGTCTCTATTCATATGTATGAAATACATATATGAAATACGTATGTGGAGTTCCCTAGAATTTCATGTGATTCAGTAAACAGAATATAGATTCCATGATTGCTAGATCGATCCATAGGGATTGATGAAGAGTGAGCTGATAATGGAATTTTTCTTTGATAAACAGGAAACTTAAGATTAAGATGCTCCGGAATGGAAACGAGGGAATGTCCACAATACCCGGATTTAGTCAGATCCAATTCGAGGGATTTTGTAGGTTCATTAATCAAGCCTTGGCAGAAGAACTTGACAAGTTTCCAACAATTAAAGATCCAGATCACGAAATTGCATTTCAATTATTTGCGAAAGGATATCAACTGCTAGAACCCTCGATAAAAGAAAGAGATGCTGTGTATGAATCACTCACCTATTCTTCCGAATTATATGTATCTGCGAGATTAATTTTTGGTTTCGATGTGCAAAAGCAAACCATTTCTATCGGAAACATTCCTATAATGAATTCCTTAGGAACCTTTATTATAAATGGAATATACCGAATTGTGATCAATCAAATATTGCTAAGTCCTGGTATTTACTACCGCTCGGAATTAGATCATAAGGGAATTTCTATCTACACTGGCACTATAATATCAGATTGGGGGGGGAGATCGGAATTAGCAATTGATAAAAAAGAAAGGATATGGGCTCGCGTGAGTAGAAAACAAAAGATATCTATTCTAGTTCTATCATCAGCTATGGGTTCGAATCTAAGAGAAATTCTGGATAATGTTTCCTACCCTGAAATTTTCTTGTCTTTCCCGAATGCTAAAGAGAAGAAGAGGATTGAGTCAAAAGAAAAAGCTATTTTGGAGTTTTATCAACAATTTGCTTGTGTAGGTGGGGACCTGGTATTTTCGGAGTCCTTATGCGAGGAATTACAAAAGAAATTTTTTCAACAAAAATGTGAATTAGGAAGGATTGGTCGACGAAATATGAATCGGAGACTTAATCTTGATATTCCTCAGAACAATACATTCTTGTTACCACGAGATGTATTGGCCGCTACGGATCATTTGATTGGAATGAAATTTGGAACGGGTATACTTGACGATGACGATATGAATCACTTGAAAAATAAACGTATTCGTTCGGTTGCGGATCTGTTACAAGATCAATTCGGATTGGCTCTTGGTCGTTTACAACATGCAGTTCAAAAAACTATTCGTAGAGTATTCATACGTCAATCGAAACCGACTCCCCAAACTTTGGTAACTCCAACTTCAACTTCAATTTTATTAATAACTACTTATGAGACCTTTTTTGGCACATACCCGTTATCTCAAGTTTTTGATCAAACGAATCCATTGACACAAACTGTTCATGGGCGAAAAGTGAGTTGTTTAGGTCCTGGAGGGTTGACGGGGAGAACCGCAAGTTTTCGGAGCCGAGATATTCATCCGAGTCACTATGGGCGTATTTGTCCAATTGACACGTCTGAAGGAATCAATGTTGGACTTACTGGATCCTTAACAATTCATGCGAGAATTGATCACTTGTGGGGATCCATAGAGAGTCCGTTTTATGAAATATCTGCTGAGAAAGCAAAAGAAAAAAAAGAGAGACAGGTGGTTTATCTATCACCAAATAGAGATGAATATTATATGATAGCAGCAGGAAATTCTTTGTCCTTGAATCAAGGTATTCAGGAAGAACAGGTTGTTCCGGCTAGATACCGTCAAGAATTCTTGACTATTGCATGGGAACAGATTCATGTTAGAAGTATTTTTCCTTTCCAATATTTTTCTATTGGGGGTTCTCTCATTCCTTTTATTGAGCACAATGATGCGAATCGGGCTTTAATGAGTTCTAATATGCAGCGCCAAGCAGTTCCGCTTTCTCGGTCCGAGAAATGCATTGTTGGAACTGGATTGGAACGCCAAACAGCTCTAGATTCGAGGGTTTCCATTATAGCCGAACGCGAGGGAAAGATCATTTCTACTGATAGTCATAAGATACTTTTATCAAGTAGTGGGAAGACTATAAGTATTCCTTTAGTTAACCACCGTCGCTCTAACAAAAATACTTGTATGCACCAAAAACCCCGGGTTCCACGGGGTAAATCCATTAAAAAAGGACAAATTTTAGCAGAAGGAGCTGCTACAATTGGGGGCGAACTTGCTTTAGGAAAAAACGTATTAGTAGCTTATATGCCATGGGAAGGTTACAATTTTGAAGACGCAGTACTAATTAGCGAACGTTTGGTATATGAAGATATTTATACCTCTTTTCACATCCGGAAATATGAAATTCAGACGGATACGACAAGCCAGGGCTCCGCTGAAAAAATCACTAAAGAAATACCACATCTAGAAGAACATTTACTCCGCAATTTGGACAGAAATGGAGTTGTTAGGTTGGGATCCTGGGTAGAAACTGGTGATATTTTAGTAGGTAAATTAACGCCTCAGATAGCGAGCGAATCATCTTATATCGCGGAAGCTGGATTATTACGGGCCATATTTGGCCTTGAGGTTTCCACTTCAAAAGAAACTTCTCTGAAATTACCTATAGGTGGAAGAGGGCGCGTTATCGATGTGAAATGGATCCAAAGGGACCCGCTCGACATAATGGTTCGTGTATATATTTTACAGAAACGTGAAATCAAAGTTGGGGATAAAGTAGCCGGAAGACATGGGAATAAAGGGATCATTTCCAAAATTTTGCCTAGGCAAGATATGCCCTATTTGCAAGATGGAACACCCGTTGATATGGTCTTCAATCCCTTAGGAGTACCCTCCCGAATGAATGTGGGACAAATATTTGAAAGCTCGCTCGGATTAGCGGGGGATCTGCTAAAGAAACATTATAGAATAGCACCCTTTGATGAGAGATATGAGCAAGAGGCTTCAAGAAAACTTGTGTTTTCAGAATTATATGAAGCCAGTAAAGAAACAAAAAATCCATGGGTATTTGAACCCGAGTACCCGGGAAAAAGCAGAATATTTGATGGAAGAACAGGCGACCCCTTTGAGCAACCTGTTCTAATAGGGAAGTCCTATATCTTAAAATTAATTCATCAAGTTGATGAGAAAATTCATGGGCGTTCTACTGGGCCCTACTCACTTGTTACACAACAACCGGTTAGAGGAAGAGCCAAGCAAGGGGGACAACGAGTAGGAGAAATGGAAGTTTGGGCTTTAGAAGGATTTGGTGTTGCTCATATTTTACAAGAGATACTTACTTATAAATCTGACCATCTTATAGCTCGCCAAGAAATACTTAATGCTACGATCTGGGGAAAAAGAATACCTAATCATGAGGATCCTCCAGAATCTTTTCGAGTGCTCGTTCGAGAACTACGATCTTTGGCTCTAGAACTGAATCATTTCCTTGTATCTGAAAAGAACTTCCAGGTTAATAGGGAGGAAGTTTGATCGGAATAAATATAAATTCTTTTCTTATTTCTATTTTATGATTGACCAATATAAACATCAACAACTTCAAATTGGACTCGTTTCCCCTCAACAAATAAAGGCTTGGGCTAACAAAAACCTACCTAATGGAGAAGTCGTTGGCGAAGTCACAAGGCCCTCTACTTTTCATTATAAAACCGATAAACCAGAAAAAGATGGATTGTTTTGCGAAAGAATCTTTGGACCACATAAAAAGCGGGATTTGCGCTTGTGGCAATTCTCGAGCGAGCGGAGCTGAAAACGAAGACGAAAGATTTTGCCAAAAATGCGGGGTCGAATTTGTGGATTCTCGGATACGAAGATATCAAATGGGATACATCAAACTCGCATGTCCCGTGACTCATGTGTGGTATTTGAAAGGTCTTCCTAGTTATATCGCGAATCTTTTAGATAAACCTCTTAAGAAGTTGGAGGGCCTAGTATACGGCGATTTCTCTTTTGCTAGGCCCAGCACTAAAAAACCCACTTTTTTACGATTACGAGGTTTATTCGAAGAGGAAATTGCATCCTGTAACCACAGCATTTCTCCCTTTTTTTCTACCCCAGGCTTTGCAACATTTCGAAATCGGGAAATTGCGACAGGAGCAGGTGCTATTAGAGAACAATTAGCAGATTTGGATTTGCGAATTATTATAGAGAATTCTTTGGTCGAATGGAAGGAATTAGAAGACGAGGGGTATAGTGGAGATGAGTGGGAAGATAGAAAAAGACGAATAAGAAAAGTTTTTTTGATTAGACGCATGCAATTGGCGAAACATTTTATTCAAACAAATGTAGAACCAGAATGGATGGTTTTGTGCTTATTACCGGTTCTTCCTCCCGAATTGAGACCTATTGTTTATAGGTCTGGAGATAAAGTAGTGACTTCAGACATTAATGAACTTTATAAGAGAGTTATCCGTCGGAACAACAATCTTGCCTATCTATTAAAAAGAAGTGAATTAGCGCCAGCAGATTTAGTAATGTGCCAGGAAAAATTGGTACAAGAAGCCGTGGATACACTTCTTGATAGTGGGTCCCGCGGGCAACCGACGAGGGATGGTCACAATAAAGTATACAAATCACTTTCAGATGTAATTGAAGGTAAAGAGGGAAGGTTTCGCGAGACTCTGCTTGGGAAACGGGTCGATTACTCGGGGCGTTCTGTCATTGTTGTGGGTCCTTCGCTTTCATTACATCAATGTGGATTACCTCTAGAGATAGCAATAAAGCTTTTTCAGCTATTTGTAATTCGCGATTTAATCACGAAACGCGCCACTTCTAATGTAAGGATTGCTAAAAGGAAAATTTGGGAAAAAGAACCCATTGTATGGGAAATACTTCAAGAAGTTATGCGGGGACATCCTGTACTGTTAAATAGAGCACCTACCCTGCATAGATTAGGCATACAGGCCTTTCAACCCACTTTAGTAGAGGGGCGTACTATTTCTTTACACCCATTAGTGTGTAAGGGTTTCAATGCGGACTTTGATGGAGATCAAATGGCTGTTCATCTACCTTTATCCTTGGAAGCTCAGGCAGAAGCCCGTTTACTTATGTTTTCTCATATGAATCTCTTATCTCCCGCTATTGGGGATCCTATTTGCGTACCAACCCAAGACATGCTTATCGGGCTTTATGTATTAACGATTGGAAAGCGTCGAGGTATTTGTGCAAATAGATATAATAGTTGCAGAAACTACCCAAATCTAAAAGTAAATTACAATAATAATAATAATTTTAAATATAGGAAAGATAAAGAACCCCATTTTTCTAGTTCTTATGATGCACTGGGAGCTTATAGACAAAAACTAATCAGTTTAGATAGTCCCTTGTGGCTACGATGGAACCTGGATCAACGCGTCATTGGGTCAAGAGAAGTTCCGATTGAAGTTCAATATGAATCTTTGGGGACTTATCATGAGATTTATGCCCACTATCTAATAATGGGAAATAGAAAAAAAGAAATTCGTTCGATATACATTCGAACCACTCTTGGTCATATTTCTTTTTATAGAGAAATAGAGGAAGCCATACAAGGATTTAGTCAGGCCTATTCATACACTACCTAAACAAGAAAGTTAGATTCGGCGATGCCCCTCCCCTTTCGGGGGGCATTCCGATTTCCCTAGTATCATCATTATTTGCCACGCGAATCCAGATTGAGATTGAGGCAATTAAGTTAATTAAATTTTCGAATCACTGACTCAGGCCCATTGTCGAATCCTACTCAGCAATTGTCGAATCCTACTCAGCCGAAAAGGGGGTACTTATGTATGGCGGAACGGGCCAATCTGGTCTTTCATAATAAAGAGATAGACGGAACTGGTATGAAACGACTTATTAGCAGATTAATAGATCATTTTGGAATGGGATATACATCCCATATACTGGATCAACTAAAGACTCTGGGCTTCCATCAAGCCACTACTACATCGATTTCGTTAGGAATCGAGGATCTTTTAACAATACCCTCTAAGGGATGGTTAGTCCAAGACGCGGAACAACAGAGTTTTCTTTTGGAGAAACACTATTATTATGGGGCTGTACACGCGGTAGAAAAATTACGCCAATCTGTTGAGATATGGTATGCGACAAGTGAATATTTGAAACAAGAAATGAATTCAAATTTTCGGATAACGGATCCTTCTAATCCAGTCTATCTAATGTCTTTTTCAGGAGCCAGAGGAAATGCATCTCAAGTACACCAATTAGTAGGTATGAGAGGATTAATGTCGGACCCTCAAGGACAAATGATTGATTTACCTATTCAAAGCAATTTACGCGAGGGACTTTCTTTGACAGAATATATAATTTCCTGCTATGGAGCCCGCAAAGGGGTTGTAGATACTGCTGTGCGAACAGCAGATGCTGGATATCTTACACGTAGACTTGTTGAAGTAGTTCAACATATTATTGTGCGTAGAAGAGATTGTGGTACTATCCGAGGTATTTCTGTAAGTCCTCAAAATGGGATGACGGAAAAACTTTTTGTCCAAACACTAATTGGTCGTGTATTAGCAGACGATATATATATCGGTTCACGATGCATTGCCGCGCGAAATCAAGATATTGGAATTGGATTAGTCAATCGATTCATAACTGCCTTTCGAGCACAACCATTTCGAGCACAACCAATATATATTAGAACCCCCTTTACTTGCCGAAGCACTTCTTGGATCTGTCAATTATGCTATGGCCGGAGTCCTACTCATAGTGATCTGGTCGAATTGGGAGAAGCCGTAGGTATTATTGCAGGTCAATCAATTGGGGAGCCAGGGACTCAACTAACATTAAGAACTTTTCATACTGGCGGAGTATTCACAGGGGGTACTGCCGACCTTGTACGATCCCCTTCGAATGGAAAAATAAAATTCAATGAGAATTTGGTTCACCCCACACGTACCCGTCATGGGCAGCCTGCTTTTCTATGTTATATAGACTTGCATGTAACTATTCAGAGTCAAGATATTCTATATAGTGTGAATATTCCCTCAAAAAGCTTGATTCTAGTGCAAAATGATCAATATGTAAAATCCGAACAAGTAATTGCGGAGATTCGTGCCGGAACGTCCACTTTACATTTTAAAGAAAGGGTACAAAAGCATATTTATTCTGAATCAGACGGCGAAATGCACTGGAGTACTGATGTTTACCATGCGCCCGAATATCAATATGGTAATCTTCGCCGATTACCAAAAACAAGCCATTTATGGATATTGTCAGTAAGTATGTGCAGATCCAGTATAGCGTCTTTTTCACTCCACAAGGATCAAGATCAAATGAATACTTATGGTAAAAAAGATAGGGAAATTCTTGATTATTCAACGTCGGATCGAATCATGTCCAATGGCCATTGGAATTTTATCTATCCTTCTATTTTTCAAGATAATTCAGATTTGTTGGCGAAAAAGCGAAGAAATAGGTTCGTCATTCCATTACAATATCATCAAGAACAAGAGAAAGAACTAATATCCTGTTTTGGGATTTCGATTGAAATCCCCCTTATGGGTGTTTTACGTAGAAATACTATTTTTGCTTATTTTGACGATCCCCGATACAGAAAAGATAAAAAGGGTTCAGGAATTGTTAAATTTAGATATAGGACCCTAGAAGAAGAATATAGGACTCGAGCGGAAGACTCAGAAGAGGAATATGAGACCCTAGAAGACGAATACAGGACCCGAGAGGACGAATATGAATATGAAACCCTAGAAGAATCTAAATATGGAATCCTAGAAGACGAATACGAATATGAAACCCTAGAAGACGAATATGGGAGCCCAGAAAACGAATATGGGAACCCAGAGAACGAATATAGGACTTTAGAGAAAGACTCAGAAGAGGAATATGGGAGCCCAGAGAGCAAATATAGGACCCAAGAGGACGAATATGGAACTCTAGAGGAAGACTCAGAAGACGAATATGGCAGCCCCGGGGAAAGCGCAGAGGAAAAATATGGTACTTTAGAGGAAGACTCAGAAGAAGATTCAGAGGACGAATACGAGAGCCCAGAGGAAGATTCCATCTTAAAAAAAGAGGGTTTGATTGAGCATCGAGGAACAAAAGAATTTAGTCTAAAATACCAAAAAGAAGTAGATCGGTTTTTTTTCATTCTTCAAGAACTTCATATCTTGCCGAGATCTTCATCCCTAAAGATACTTGACAATAGTATTATTGGAGTGAATACACAACTCACAAAAAATACAAGAAGTCGACTAGGCGGACTGGTCCGAGTGAAGAGAAAAAAAAGCCATACGGAACTCAAAATATTTTCCGGAGATATTCATTTTCCTGAAGAGGCGGATAAGATATTAGGTGGCTGTTTGATACCGCCAGAAAGACAAAAAAAAGATTCTAAGGAATCAAAAAAAAGGAAAAATTGGGTCTATGTTCAACGGAAAAAAATTCTCAAGAGCAAGGAAAAGTATTTTGTTTCCGTTCGCCCTACAGTGGCATATGAAATGGACGAAGGAAGAAATTTAGCAACACTTTTCCCGCAGGATCTCTTGCAAGAAGAAAATAATCTCCAAATTCGACTTGTCAATTTTATTTCTCATGAAAATAGCAAGTTAACTCAAAGAATTTATCACACAAATAGTCAATTTGTTAGAACTTGCTTAGTAGTGAATTGGGAACAAGAAGAAAAAGAAAAGGCTGGTGCTTCCCTTGTTGAGGTAAGAGCAAATGATCTTATTCGCGATTTCCTAAGAATTGAGTTAGTCAAGTCCACTATTTCGTATACACGAAAAAGGTATGGTAGGACAAGTGCAGGACCGATTCCCCATAATAGGTTAGATCGCGCCAATATCAATTCTTTTTATTCCAAGGCGAAGATTGAATCACTTAGCCAACATCCAGAAGCTATTGGCACTTTGTTGAATCGAAATAAAGAATACCACTCTTTGATGATTTTGTCGGCATCCAACTGTTCTCGAATTGGTTTATTCAAGAATTCAAAACATCCCAATGCGATAAAAGAATGGAATCCTAGAATTCCTATTCGAGAAATTTTTGGGCCCTTAGGCGCTATTGTAGCTAGTATATCGCATTTTTCTTCATCTTACTATTTACTAACGCATAATAAAATCCTGTTAAAAAAATATTTGTTCGTTGACAATTTAAAACAAACCTTCCAAGTACTTCAAGAACTTAAATACTCTTTAATAGATGAAAATAAAAGGATTTCTAATTTCGATAGTAACATAATGTTGGATCCATTCCTTTTGAATTGTCACTTTGTCCATCATGATTCTTGGGAAGAGACATTGGCAATAATTCACCTTGGACAATTTATTTGTGAAAATGTATGTCTATTTAAATCGCACATAAAAAAATCCGGTCAAATTTTCATTGTAAATATGAATTCCTTTGTTATAAGAGCAGCTAAACCTTATTTGGCCACTACAGGAGCAACTGTTAATGGTCATTATGGAGAAATCCTTTACAAGGGAGATAGGTTAGTTACGTTTATATATGAAAAATCGAGATCTAGTGACATAACGCAAGGTCTTCCAAAAGTGGAACAAATCTTTGAAGCGCGTTCAATTGATTCATTATCCCCGAATCTCGAAAGGAGAATTGAGGATTGGAATGAGCGTATACCAAGAATTCTTGGGGTCCCTTGGGGATTCTTGATTGGAGCTGAGCTAACCATAGCCCAAAGTCGTATCTCTTTGGTTAATAAAATCCAAAAGGTTTATCGATCCCAAGGGGTACAGATCCATAATAGACATATAGAGATTATTATACGCCAAGTAACATCAAAAGTGCGGGTTTCCGAAGATGGAATGTCTAATGTTTTTTCGCCTGGGGAATTAATCGGACTATTGCGAGCGGAACGAGCAGGACGAGCTTTGGATGAATCGATCTATTATCGGGCAATCTTATTGGGAATAACAAGGGCTTCCCTGAATACCCAAAGTTTCATATCTGAAGCAAGTTTTCAAGAAACTGCTCGAGTTTTAGCAAAAGCTGCCCTACGAGGTCGCATTGATTGGTTGAAAGGCTTGAAAGAAAACGTAGTTCTGGGGGGGATTATACCTGTTGGTACCGGATTCCAAAAATTTGTGCATCGTTCCCCACAAGACAAGAACCTTTATTTCGAAATAAAAAAAAAAAATCTATTCGCGTCGGAAATGAGAGATTTTTTGTTTCTCCATACAGAATTAGTTTCTTCAGATTCTGACGTAACAAACAATTTTTATGAGACATAAGAACCCCCATAAAAATATTTTTTACTTTACTAGACTTTTGAACTTAGAACACTAACAGGTCAAATTTTAGATTTTTAAGATTTTTATTTTAATAAGTAAAACAAGTCAGTTAATTCATTAAGGTGGTTATGTTTATACCATGTATCAATGGCCAACTCTTATCTTAGTACAAGGTTCTCTCGGAACAATTATTATTTATTTCAAGCTATTTCGGATCTTTCTTAATCTTCAAAAAGAACTAAATTCCGTAATGGAATGGTAGGATTAAAAAAAAGGAAGTGTGGAAAAAATGACAAGAAGATATTGGAACATTAATTTGAAAGAGATGATAGAAGCAGGAGTTCATTTTGGTCATGGTATTAAGAAATGGAATCCTAAAATGGCCCCTTACATTTCGGCAAAGCGTAAAGGTACTCATATTATAAATCTCGCTAGAACGGCTCGTTTTTTATCAGAAGCTTGTGATTTAGTTTTTGATGCAGCAAGTCAGGGAAAAAGTTTCTTAATTGTTGGTACCAAAAAAAGAGCAACAGATTTAGTAGCATCAGCTGCAATAAGGGCTCGTTGTCATTATGTTAATAAAAAGTGGTTCAGTGGTATGTTAACGAATTGGTCGATTACGAAAACTAGACTTTCTCAATTTAGAGACTTAAGAGCAGAAGAAAAAATGGGAAAATTCCACCATCTCCCAAAAAGAGATGTGGCAATCTTGAAGAGAAAATTATCTACTTTGCAAAGGTATCTCGGCGGGATCAAATATATGACGAGATTGCCAGACATTGTGATCGTCCTTGATCAGCAAAAAGAGTATATAGCTCTTCGGGAATGTGCCATTTTGGGGATTCCTACTATTTCTTTAGTCGATACAAATTGTGACCCGGATCTCGCGAATATATCGATTCCAGCCAACGATGACACTATGACTTCAATTCGATTGATTCTTAACAAATTAGTATTTTCAATTTGTGAGGGCCGTTCTCTCTATATAAGAAATCGTTGATTAAGAATATATAGTGAATTCTTGGGCAACTGCGTAAATTTATGGAATCACTTACTTTACTATATCTTTTTTTTTGCATAGAATTTTTTTTGCATAGAAAAAAGAAGGGGAATATTGATATATATTAGAGGGTATTGATATATATTATGATCTGATGTGCTTTCTTGGTATCCTAAATATAAGATTAATACTTCAAGTTGCTGAGTTGAGAAAGAGATGGTTGAATCAAAAGAATTCCTTTTTTGAAGTTCAATTTTTATCAGAGGACAATATGAATATTATACCTTGTTCCATTAAAACACTCAAGGGGTTATACGATATATCGGGTGTAGAAGTAGGCCAACACTTCTATTGGCAAATAGGAGGTTTCCAAATTCATGCCCAAGTACTCATCACTTCTTGGGTCGTAATTACTATCTTGCTAGGTTCAGTTGTCATAGCTGTTCGGAATCCACAAACCATCCCGACCGACGGTCAGAATTTTTTTGAATATGTCCTTGAGTTTATTCGAGACTTGAGCAAAACTCAGATTGGAGAAGAATATGGTCCCTGGGTTCCCTTTATTGGAACTATGTTCCTTTTTATTTTTGTTTCGAATTGGTCGGGTGCTCTTTTACCTTGGAAAATTATAGAGTTACCCCATGGGGAATTAGCAGCGCCCACGAATGATATAAATACTACTGTTGCTTTAGCTTTACTCACGTCAGCGGCATATTTTTATGCTGGTCTTAGCAAAAAAGGATTGAGCTATTTCGAGAAATATATTAAACCAACTCCAATCCTTTTACCAATTAACATCCTAGAAGATTTCACAAAACCATTATCGCTTAGCTTTCGACTTTTCGGGAATATATTGGCGGATGAATTAGTCGTTGTTGTTCTTGTTTCTTTAGTCCCCTTAGTAATCCCTATACCGGTCATGTTTCTTGGATTATTTACAAGCGGTATTCAAGCTCTTATTTTTGCAACATTAGCCGCAGCCTATATAGGTGAATCCATGGAGGGTCATCATTGAATTGACTCTTTTTGGAAATAGTATTTTTTTTTTTTGCAGCTTAGCTCAATTCATGCATGGTTCCAGATAATCTGCTTGGTTGCAAAAAAATAGTTAGAAATGCGTATGAATATATAGCCTAGAGTTGTAGGAGAGAGAATAGAATAGACTATATTATGGAATTTTCAAAGTATATATGCATTAAGGAGGGTGGAGTCAGGCTAGATCTATACTATAATATCCTTAATGTCTATAAGTGGAGTCCTCTTTTATGCAGGTTTCCACTTTAAGCAATGATTTTAGAATCCGATTCAATAGAAAATGAGAAAATATGCAAACAAAATAGAAGAAACAAATGTATATATATAGGATATTATATTATATATTCCTAGGTTAGATTCATTATCTAATCCGATATATGGATATGGAATTCCCTTCTATGTAGTTCGGACAATTCACATTATCATTTCAATTTGATTTCAATTTGTACTTTTTAGTTACTTTACTTCTCCCCAATAGAGCTTAGAAGTAAGAATTTATTGGTTGATTGTATCCTTAACCATTTCTTTTTTTTGACACGAGGAACTACTCACCATGAATCCACTAATTGCTGCTGCTTCTGTTATTGCTGCTGGATTGGCCGTAGGGCTTGCTTCTATTGGACCTGGAGTTGGTCAAGGTACTGCTGCAGGACAAGCTGTAGAAGGTATTGCGAGACAGCCAGAAGCAGAAGGTAAAATACGAGGTACTTTATTGCTTAGTCTAGCTTTTATGGAAGCTTTAACAATTTATGGACTAGTTGTGGCACTAGCGCTTTTATTTGCGAACCCTTTTGTTTAATCTTAAAAAAAAAATTCTTTCGATTTCGATTAGATACTTTTTTCTTTTTTTAGTAAATTGGTATTTGCTTCCACAATTCCAATTATATCAATACTTTATTTAATTTACTCCTATTTATTACTCCTGGAATTATCTATTTATCGGGACAGATAATACCCCATTCTAGGAAGGGCTGAGTTGAGTATTATTAATTTAGAAGATATGCTCACCTTCTTATTTCCCGTCCTTAGTTTAGGAAAGTGGAAAGTTTTTTCCTTTTATTTTAGGAATTTTGGGAACAGAACATTTCAACAAAGGAAGTCTTTCACCGGTCAAACAAGACGTAAGACTTAATCTAAAAGAAATTACTAGATTGAATCTATTTGCATTAAAAAAACCGATCAAAAAAGGGCGAGCGAAGTAAGTGATCGAAAAACTTTGTTCTTTGTTCGTCCTATCTATAAGAGGAGAGCATATGAAAAATGTAACCCATTCTTTCGTTTTTTTAGCTCACTGGCCATCCGCTGGCAGTTTCGGGCTTAATACCGATATTTTAGCAACAAATCTAATAAATCTAACTGTAGTGGTTGGTGTTTTGATTTTTTTTGGAAAGGGAGTGTGTGCGAGTTGTCTATTTCAAGAATAGATTGGATCTATCCGGCTGCACTTTATAATATTTTTTAGTATTTTTCGGATAAATAAGAAAAGGGTGCACGATCTCGACGAATTACTTCTGAATAAATTCAGAAATCATATGGAAGAACCATAGCATTTCGCGACTCATTGGTAAATCAACTTTGATTCTCTATAAACCAAGAATGTGAGACCATTAACACGGTTAAAGCTAAACTGCTTGAAGTCCAGGCAAAAAGAGGTACTCTTTCTACAACTATATTAGTATTAGTACCAATTTAAACGGGAAATAGCTAATGTAAAATTTATCTGATATAGAACACTCATATCGATAAAATGGTTTGAACTATTTACTAGAAAAAAAAGGGGGCACCCTGCCCTTTTTTAACCAATGCCGAATCGACGACCTATGTATAAAAAAGAGAAATTTTTTGGATTTGAAGAAAAAAAAAATAAAAAAGAATTCTATTAATTTTCATTTTCCATTTATTTAGTTAGTTTTTCTTAATGAAATTGAAATTATTAACTAGAGGGCAAATAAAAATAAAGAAACAACTTTGCTGACCATGATATATTTTTATCTAGGCGGAAGAGTCCTCTTAATATTTATCTAGTCTTATATAGGTTTCGGTATATTGAAATATAAACATAAAAAAGAAGATAGAGGATAGGCTCATTACTTAAAAAAAAGATATGGAAATAGCTATAGAAAAAAAAAAAGGAGCGTGAGAGCCAAATGAATCGAAAGATTCATGTTTGGTTCGGGAAGAGATCATAAAAGTTGTAAACTTACAAAATAATCTACTTTCATTAAAAGATTTATTAGATAATCGAAAACAGAGGATCTTGAGTACTATTCGAAATTCAGAAGAATTGCGTAGAGGGACCATTGAGCAACTCGAAAAAGCTCGGATTCGATTACAGAAAGTCGAACTAGAAGCGGATGAGTATCGAATGAATGGATACTCTGAGATAGAACGAGAAAAAGCAAATTTGATTAATGCTACTTCTATTAGTTTGGAACAATTGGAAAAGTCTAAAAACGAAACCCTTTATTTTGAAAAACAAAGGGCAATGAATCAGGTCCGACAGCGGGTTTTCCAACAGGCCGTACAAGGAGCTCTAGGAACTCTGAATAGTTGTTTGAATACCGAGTTACATTTCCGTACGATTCGTGCTAATATTGGCATTCTCGGGTCCCTGGAATGGAAGAAATAATTAAATTAATTAGGCCTTGAACTTCTACTTTCGTTTAGAATTTAGGCATTATTTTTCCCCTTGCTTCCGAAAAAAGAGTCAAGAAACACTAATGGCAACCCTTCGAGTCGACGAAATTCATAAAATTCTCCGCGAACGTATTGAACAATATAATAGGAAAGTAGGGATTGAGAATATAGGTCGCGTAGTTCAAGTGGGGGATGGGATTGCTCGTATTATAGGTCTTGGTGAAATAATGTCAGGTGAATTAGTCGAATTTGCAGAAGGTACTAGGGGTATTGCTCTGAATTTGGAATCCAAAAATGTTGGGATTGTATTAATGGGCGATGGGTTGATGATACAAGAGGGAAGTTTTGTAAAAGCAACAGGAAGAATTGCTCAGATACCCGTGAGTGAGGCTTACTTGGGTCGTGTTGTAAATGCTCTGGCTAAACCTATTGATGGGAAAGGCGAAATTATAGCTTCCGAATCTCGCTTAATTGAATCTCCTGCTCCAAGTATAATTTCCAGGCGTTCCGTATACGAACCTCTTCAAACAGGGCTTATTGCTATCGATTCGATGATCCCTATAGGGCGCGGTCAGCGAGAGTTAATTATTGGGGACAGACAGACTGGCAAAACAGCAGTAGCCACAGATACAATTCTCAATCAAAAAGGGCAAGGTGTAATATGTGTTTATGTAGCTATCGGTCAAAGAGCATCCTCCGTAGCTCAAGTAGTAACTACTTTCCATGAGGAGGGGGCCATGGAATACACTATTGTAGTAGCTGAAATGGCGGATTCACCTGCTACATTACAATACCTCGCTCCTTATACGGGAGCAGCCCTGGCTGAGTATTTTATGTACCGCGAACGGCATACTTTAATAATTTATGATGATCTCTCCAAACAGGCACAAGCTTATCGCCAAATGTCCCTTCTATTAAGAAGACCTCCCGGACGTGAGGCTTATCCAGGGGATGTTTTTTATTTGCATTCACGCCTTTTAGAAAGAGCCGCTAAATTAAATTCTCTTTTAGGCGAAGGAAGTATGACCGCTTTACCAATAGTTGAGACTCAATCTGGAGACGTTTCCGCCTATATTCCTACTAATGTAATCTCCATTACAGATGGACAAATATTCTTATCTGCGGATCTATTCAATGCCGGAATTCGACCCGCTATTAATGTGGGTATTTCTGTTTCCAGAGTAGGATCCGCGGCTCAAATTAAAGCCATGAAACAAGTAGCTGGCAAATCAAAATTGGAACTAGCGCAATTCGCAGAGTTACAAGCCTTTGCACAATTCGCCTCTGCTCTCGATAAAACAAGTCAGAATCAATTGGCAAGGGGTCGACGATTAAGGGAATTGCTTAAACAATCCCAGGCAAATCCTCTCCCAGTGGAAGAGCAGATAGCTACTATTTATACCGGAACAAGAGGATATCTTGATTCGTTAGAAATTGAACAGGTAAATAAATTTCTGGATGAGTTACGTAAACATCTAAAAGATACTAAACCTCAATTCCAAGAAATTATATCTTCTAGCAAGACATTCACCGAGCAAGCGGAAATCCTTTTGAAGGAAGCTATTCAGGAACAGCTGGAACGGTTTTCTCTTCAGTAACAAATAAATTTTGCATGTCTACTCTTGTTAGTAGAATAGGAATCGTTGAGAAAGCTTTTTCATTTGAATCATGCAAAAAAGTTTTCTTTGTTTTTAGTTTAGTATAGTTATTTAAAGAATAGATAGAAATAAGATTGCGTCCAATAGGATTTGAACCTATACCAAAGGTTTAGAAGACCTCTGTCCTATCCATTAGACAATGGACGCTTTTCTTTCATATTTTATTCTTTCTTTTATTTTTTTGCTTCTTCCGAGAAAAAACTGTTAGACCAAAACTCTTTTAGGAAATCAAAAAATCCAGATACAAATGCATGATGTATATATTATATCATGCATATATCATAAAGAAGGAGTATGGAGGCGGTAGTGGGAATCGAACCCGCAACCCCAAGGTTATGAGCCTTATGAGCTACCAAACTGCTCTATACTCTTAAACTAAAGAGGGGTAACTAGTGGATAAAAGAGGGTTGGATACGCCCCTCTACCAATATCTATACAAATAGAATAGTCCATTTATACAGAATGGTAAAGAGGGCTCCTCTATGATTATCAATTCCAGAAATCCATACAAATACGAAAGGGTATTTTATCCTTACCAACTGGATCTTGTTGCACCCGGTAACAAACATTCATAAACCATTTCTCGAAGTACGTGTCCGGATAGCCCAAAATGTCGATAGTTAGCTCTAGGTCTTCCGGTCAAAAAACAACGTCGATGAAGGCGTGTAGGTGCACTATTACGCGGTAGGGATTGCAATTTTTCTCGCATTTTCGTTTTTTCACTCAAACTCAAGGGAGAAACTTTGCTTCTTATCTTTTTTTTTAAAGATTGACGAATCAAATGATATTTCTGTTCTAATTTCTGCCGCTTCTTCTCCCTCTGAATCAAACTTTTTTTTGCCATAATGTGTCGTTGCTATTATTACCAAGTATACGGTTCTAATCCTAGATGGAAAAATAAATAGAAAAAGAAATCTAAAAAGGCAGATCCTCCCTCTCTATCAAGAGTAATGAACTAGGTGCTGATACAGTACAAAAAAACAAACTAAATTAACCAAACTTGCCTGATGTTGAGGCAATCAAGAAAGCTGCATAAGTGAATATATAACCCACGGAAAAGTGAGCTAATCCAACCAATCTTGCTTGCACAATGGAAAGAGCCACGGGCTTATCTCTCCAGCGAATTAAATTAGCTAAAGGTGTGCGTTCATGAGCCCATGCTAAAGTCTCAATTAATTCCTGCCAATACCCCCGCCAGGAAATTAAGAACATAAATCCAGTAGCCCAAACAAGATGTCCAAATAAGAACATCCACGCCCATACCGATAAACTATTCATCCCAAAAGGATTATATCCATTGATAAGTTGTGAAGAGTTTAACCATAGGTAATCTCTTAACCATCCCATCAAATAAGTGGAGGATTCATTAAATTGTGAAACGTTGCCCTGCCATAATGTGATATGTTTCCAATGCCAATAAAAAGTAACCCACCCAATGGTATTTAACATCCAGAAAACTGCCAAATAAAATGCGTCCAAGCAGAAATATCACAAGTACCGCCGCGCCCTGGGCCGTCACAAGGAAAACTATATCCAAAATCCTTTTTATCTGGCATTAATTTGGAACCGCGTGCATCTAAAGCGCCCTTTACTAAAATCAATGTAGTTGTATGCAAACCTAGAGCAATAGCATGATGAACCAAGAAATCCCCAGGTCCTATTGTTAAGAAAAGCGAATTACTATTCTCATTAACAGCATTCAACCATCCGGGCAACCATAGGCTTCGACCCGCATTGAAAGCGGGGCCATTCGTTGAAGATAAGAGTATATCGAACCCATATGTCGTCTTGCCATGAGCAGATTGTATCCATTGGGCAAATATAGGTTCGATCAAGATTTGCTTTTCTGGAGTACCAAAAGCAAGCATGACGTCGTTATGAACATAAAGGCCCAAGGTATGGAATCCTAGAAAGAGGCTAGCCCAACTTAAATGAGATATGATAGCTTCTTTATGGTCTAACATTCTTGCCAATACATTATCCTCATTCTGTTCCGGATTGTAATCCCTAATGAAAAAAATAGCTCCATGAGCAAAAGCCCCTGTCATGATGAACCCTGCAATATATTGGTGATGAGTATATAAAGCAGCTTGAGTAGTAAAGTCTTGTGCTATGAATGCATAAGGAGGTAAAGAGTACATATGTTGAGCTACTAAGGAAGTAATAACCCCTAAAGAAGCTAGAGCAAGACCTAACTGAAAATGAATCGAATTGTTGATTGTGTCATAAAGGCCCTTATGCCCACGCCCTAATCGACCCCCCGGAGGAGTATGCGCTTCTAAAAGATCTTTAATACTGTGCCCAATTCCGAAGTTAGTTCGATACATGTGACCGGCAATGAGAAAAATAAATGCAATAGCTAAATGATGGTGAGCCATATCGGTCAGCCACAAACTTTGTGTTTGTGGATGGAATCCCCAAGAAGAGTTAGAATGGCAGTTCCCGCTCCTTGAGCGGTACCAAATAAATGATTACTCGAATCAGGGTTTTGGGCATAAAGATTCCATTGACCCGTCAAAAGGGGTCCCAACCCCTGGGGATAGGGTAATACATCTAAGAAATTATTCCATCGAACGTACTCCCCCCTGGATGCGGGAATAGCAACATGAACTAAATGTCCTGTCCAAGCCAAAGAACTTACCCCGAAAAGTCCTGACAAATGATGATTGAGACGAGATTCCGCGTTTTTGAACCACGAAAGGCTTGGTTTCCATTTGGGTTGTAGATGTAACCAACCCGCTATTAAGGACAGCGTAGAAAGAAATAATAGAAAAAGAGCTCCAGTATAAAGATCCTCATTGGTGCGTAATCCTATTGTATACCACCACTGATAAACTCCAGAATAAGCAATATTCACTGGACCAGCAGCACCTCCTCGAGTAAAGGCTTCCACAGCGGGTTGACCAAAATGAGGATCCCAAATCGCATGAGCAATAGGTCTTACGTGTAAAGGATCCTGTATCCATGATTCAAAATTTCCTTGCAAGCTACATGAAACAGATTTCCGGACGTCCATAGAAAGATTATTGCTAATTGCCCAAAGTGAGAAGCAAAAATGTTCTGATAAAGACGTTCTTCAGTAATATCATCATGACTTTCGAAATCATGTGCGGTAGCAATACCAAACCAAA
>NW_028261122.1:0-30000 GCF_056163025.1 Triticum urartu | reverse complement strand
TGTTATTTAACAGTATAACATAGACTATATACCAATGTCAACCAAGTCAGCCCAAAGATTAGCTATCCATATAACTAAATTAACCAAACCAATAATTTTGTATTTGTAAATGAAGTGAGTCAAAGTGAAAAACTTTGATGGGTCTTTTCTATATGGGTTGCCCGGGACTCGAACCCGGAACTAGTCGGATGGAGTAGATAATTCTTCCTTGTTACAATAGAGAAAAATCCCTCCCCAAATCGTGCTTGCATTTTTCATTGCACACGACTTTCCCTATGTAGAAATAGCCAATTTCTATTCCAAAGAGGAAGTTCTACTAATTTTTTTAATTAGTAAGTTGATTCACCTACTCTTTATTATAATAAAAAGAACATTTCAGAATGAAAAATAGAAAAGTTTTTTCTTGATCATTTATCAACCCTTTCCTGTTTCTTAATTTCGTCTAATGATTAATTAAGAGGGTTGACCAGGTCATTGATACGTATAATATCCAAATACCAAATACGCTCAGTGTGTGATCCACAGAAAGAAAAAAGAGTTGTTTTGGTGAACATCAAAGAAAAAACTTGCTCTTCTTCCATAAAAAATTCTTCTAAAAATGCCGAACCCAATCGTTGCATAAAAGTTCGTACCGTGCTTTTATGTTTACGAGCTAAAGTTCTAGCACATGAAAGTCGAAGTATATACTTTAGTCGATACAAAGTCCGTTTTTTCGAAGATCCACTATGATAATGAAAAAGATTTCTACATATCCGACCAAATCGATCAAGAATATCCCAATCTGATAAATCTGTCCAAATGGGTTTACTAATAGGATGCCCCGATCCAGTACAAAATTGAGCTTTTGATAAGTATCCTATGAGGAGAGTAGCGGGGACTATGGTATCGAATTTTTTCATTCGAGTATCTATTAGAAATGAATTCTCCAGCATTTGATTCCTTACTAACAAAGAACTTTTTTGTACACTTGAAAGGTACCCCATAAAATCGAAGCAAGAGTTTGCTAATTGGTTTATATGGATTCTTCGCGGCTGAGTCCAAAAACAGAAATAATATTGCCAGAAATTGATAAGGTAGCATTTCCATTTCTTCTTCAAAAAAAAAGTGCCTTTTGATGCAAGAATTGCCTTTCCTTGATATCGAACATAATGCATAAGAGGATCCATAAAGAACCATAGGGTTTTCCGAGAAAAACCAGGGTACATTATCCCAAAATGTTCCATCTTCCTAGAAAAGTGGATTCGTTCCAGAAAAGTTCCAGAAGATGCTAATGGTAAGCAAGAAGATTGTTTACGAAGAAACAACAAAAAAAATTCATATTCTGATACATAAGAGTTATATAGGAATTGAAATAGTCTTTTATTTTCTTTTTGAAAAAAAAAAATGGATTTCATTGAAGTAATAAAACTATTCCAATTCGAATAATAGTTGAGAAAGAATCGCAATAAATGCAAAGATGGAACATCTTGGATACGGTATTGAAGGAGTTGAACCAGGATTTCCAAATGGATAGGATAGGGTATTTCTATATGTGATAGATAATCCAAATGCAAAAATTTGTCTTCTAAAAAGGGAAATATTGAATGAATAGAGCGTAAATTCTGAAACTTTGGTATTTCTTTTTCTTTCAGACAAAAAAATTCCCGTAGCGAGAATGGGATTTCCACAACGATCGCAAACCCTTCAGATAGAATCTGAGAATAAAACTCAGAATAAAAATAATTTTTGTAATCCAATAATCGATCTTGGTTAGGATGATTAACCGAGTTATCCAAAAAATTCTGCTGATACATTCGAATAATTAAACGTTTCACAAGTAGTGAACTAAATTTCTTGTTATTACAACTAACAACTATTTCCACAGGTTCAGAACCATTTAATCCATAATGGTGGGCAAATGCATAAATATATTCCTGAAAGAGAAGTGGGTAGACAAAGTATTGTTGACGAGATTTATGTTTTTCTGAATACCCTTCGAATTTTTCCATTTGTATTTCTACTTGAATCAGAGAGAAGAAGCATTTCTCGGTTTATCGAATGATGATACATAGTGCAATATGGTCAGAACAGGGTGTTGCATTTTTAATACAAACCCTGGAAAGAAAGGGAGTCTAATCCACAGATCTTTTTCTGCTCCTTTTCTACCCAATTAGTTTATGTTTGTTCTAATTAAAAAAAAAGAACAGAACAAGTTTTTTATTTTTGCAGGCCAATCGCTCTTTTGACTTTGGAATACAGCCTCTTTATCAATATACTGCTTCTTTTACACATTCAATCCATAACATCCCTTATTCAATCCATAATCAAGAATAATTAGGATTTCTAAAAAAAAAAAGAAAAAATAAAGGGTCCACTCATAGGAAAACCCAACCTTTCCCCGCATCCGGCACTAATCTATTTTTAACGTCTAATTAGAGCGGGGAATCATTCCAATTAGGAAGTTCAGCTCGTTGCTTTTTATTTTACCAGAATTGGAGCCAGGCTCTATCCATTTATTCATTAGACCCAGAAAATCGTAATTTTGGATTCCATTCAAAAAAGATTGATTTTATTACGACATGCTATTTTTTCCATTCATTACCTTTGAGGATCAGTCGTGGTCTTCTAGACTCTACCAAGAGTCTGGACGAATTTGTTGTTTCATCCAAATGTGTAAAAGATCATAGTCGCACTTAAAAGCCGAGTACTCTACCATTGAGTTAGCAACCCAGATAAAAAAAGGATCTTAGATACGATCGAAATCCAAAAATCAATGGAATTACACCGCGCGCTTCTGTCAAAACATTGAACTAGCAAGACATCAAAAGATTTTTTTTATCGACCATGAAAAACACTCAAATGCCAAAACGAACAGGTCCGGTGAAATTCCACTAAAGTAAAGTTAAAAAAAGAGCGACCCTAATCACGATGGCCAAATTCTCCTTATTTTTAGCGATTTTTATTAACAAAAAATATATATTATAAAAAATATATATTATATTGTATGAGAATACATGCAAGAGGAACACCCTTATCATTTGAGCGAAGTGTAGGCGGAAAAATTGAATATGGAGTGAGGATAAAGAGACCCATCTATCTACAAATTCTATTTGTTCAATAGACCTTTGTCAATGGAAATACAATGGTAAGAAAACAAATTAGATAGAAAAAGTAAATAAAATAGGGGCTTATGTTGGATTGGCACGATATAATATAAATCCAAATAGGATTAAAAAAGAGGTAAATTGTGTCTAAATAATTAGACAACTAGGAATACTAATAATCTTCTCCTATCCTATTTTTTGATTCATTTAGTTCTTCAATTAACTCAAAGTTCTTTCTTTTTCTTTAAAGAATTCTGCCTTCCTTAAAATATCATAAACAGTTCTTGTTGGTTGAGCACCCTTTTCAAGGAAATAGAGAATAGCTGGAACATTTAAACAAGTTTGATTCTTTATCGGATCATAAAAACCTACTTTTTGAAGATCTCTTCCTTCTCTTCGAGATCGAACATCAATTGCAACGATTCGATAGACAGCTTATTGGGATAGATGTAGATAAACAACGCCCCCCCCTAGAAACGTATATGAGGTTTTCTCCTCATACGGCTCGAGAAAATGATTCGAATTTCTGTCGATAATAATAGAAATTAGACTATGACGTGCATTAATTTCCTTACAGAAAAAACAAATTTCATTTATACTCATGACTCAAGTGGGCTAATTTTGCCTGACAAACTTCGAAGGCAAAATCCTTCCAAAATTTTTGAGTCGTCTTTAAACTCTTTTCTTTGTCTCATTTCGAACGAATTGACTTTTATTCCTTATTCTAATCCAACTCTGTTGTTGAGACAATTGAAAATTGTGTTTACTTGTTCTGGAATCCTTTATCTTTGATTTGTGAAATCCTTGGGTTTAGACATTACTTCGGGAATTCCTATTTTTTTCTTTCAAAAGAGTAGCAACATACCCTTTTTTCTTATTTCCTTCGATAAAGCATTTATCTCTTCTATAGAAATCTAATAAGAGGGATTGATTCTGATATACTTTTATTGGACTTTCTTCTTATTTTAACCTTTCGATTTATTTCTATATTAAGGATAGACTGACAAAGTTGGCCTAATTTATTAGTTTTCACTAACCCTAGATTCTTTCCCTTGATAAAAAAAATTCTGTCCTCTCGAGCTCCATCGTGTACTATGTTACTTAAACCCAGCGCAAATTTGGTTCGGAACGAATAGAACAGGCTATGTCGAGCCAAGAGCATTTTCATTACTATGGAAAATGATGGATAGCAAAATCCACAATCGATCATGTCCTTCAAGTCGCACGTTGCTTTCTACCACATCGTTTTAAACGAAGTTTTACCATAACAAACATTCCTCTTTTCATTGCAAAGTGGTATAGAGAATTGATCCAATATGGATGGAATCATGAATAGTCATTGGTTTAGTTTTTTTATACTAATTAAAACTTGCTATCTATGGAGCAATATGGATAAAAGAAAGTAAGTATTTATCCGGGAAGCCTCCGCCAAGATCCAATTTATTTAAACCCATATTAAAATTCTATCATATGAATGAAACATAGTTTGAAAAAGACGACTAAACAAGTTTGCTTAAAACTTATTTATTCTTAAATTTCCACCCTCAACGGATGGCTCGAGATGATCAATCTTGAAGTGAGAAAAGAAGGATTGACTCTTCCTCAATAAATAAACTATCAACCTCCAAAAAAGTTTAATTAATTTAATTACTAGAATTAGAATTCTAGTAGTAATATATTTTTTCAGTACCAAAAACAATTAACTATAATAACTAAATAAACTATTCCAATGAAAAGATTGAAAGTTTTTGGTAGTTATAGAATTCTCGTACTTCTTCAACTCGAATACCAAAAGGAAGAAAAAAATATGACTAAGTGATTTTATAGTAGAGGCATATCCTGAATGTGCTTGATAGATCCCATTTTTTCATGAAAATAAAGATAGTCAATTTGACTGGACTTAAGACTTTATTATGTTTTCTGAGAAAGAATAAGATATCATTATTCTCTTTAATAAACTTTTGTCTCGTACGGAATACTATATGATTTCACCGTTTGTTTCATCAGAAACAATCTGGGACGGAAGGATTCGAACCTCCGAGTAACGGGACCAAAACCCGCTGCCTTACCACTTGGCCACGCCCCATTTCGGGTTTTATGCGACACTAATAAACACTAGTATGTTTATTTGTTATTCGTCAATACCATTTCAATTACATAAAAAAGGAGGGATATTCTCTTGCTAGTATTCTACACATGCGGATAATATAGAATCAAAAAAATGCATTGATCATTACATGGAATTCTATTAAGATATTATATGAAAGTCGAATTTATTCCACTCTCATTTGAGAGTGCGAATACAAGGAGGTATTTTGTGTTTGGGAAAGTCCGAAGAAAAAAGATTTTGAATCTGCCTTTTCCTTCTTTCCCTTAAAAAAATAACTCAAGAAAAATCCAATTATTTACTCTACAAGAATGAAATGCTTGTTATGCCTAATATACTTAGTTTAACCTGTATCTGTTTTAATTCTGTTCTTTATCCTACTAGTTTTTTCTTTGCCAAATTACCCGAAGCTTATGCTATTTTCAATCCAATCGTGGATATTATGCCTGTTATACCTCTATTCTTTTTTCTATTAGCCTTTGTTTGGCAAGCTGCTGTAAGTTTTCGATGAAATCTTTAGTACTCTGTATGCCAAATTGAATGATGTGTTCATTCCAAAAAAATTTTAAAATGGGTAAAAGCCGAGAAGTTTTATATTTTTATATTATGAACCTTCGATTCTAAAATTTAAATTCTTCTACATTGAATGGGTAGCTACAGCAATAAATTTGGATCAGCCTTTCTACTCCCCTGCACCTAGGTTGAGCAGGTACCTAAAGGTACCTACACAATACCTAACCACCTAACCCTATTTTTGCTATTGATAAGAGTGCTTATTATAAAAGAATTCTTGCAATTTTTTTCAAGAATTCTTTTTTGCATTTTTAGGTATAAAAAAAAACCATCCTAGTGGATCCGTGTGGTAAGGAAAAACTGGTAATCTATTCCTTAAAAAAAAATCTTGGAGATTATGTAATGCTTACTCTCAAACTTTTTGTTTATACAGTAGTGATATTCTTTGTTTCACTCTTTATCTTTGGATTCTTATCTAATGACCCAGGACGGAATCCTGGACGCGAGGAGTAAAAATTCAGTTTTTTTTTTTCTTATTGGATTTGTTTCGTACATTTATCTATGAGAAAATCCGGGGGTCAGAATTCTTTCCAATTCGAAAGTCCCAAATGATCCAAGGGAGCGGAAAGAGAGGGATTCGAACCCTCGGTACAAAAAAATTGTACAACGGATTAGCAATCCGCCGCTTTAGTCCACTCAGCCATCTCTCCACGTTCCAAAGCGAAAGGTTTCCGTGATATGATATAGGCAAGAAATAAGAAATAACGGTTGCAAAAAACCCCTTTTTTTTCTTTCAAAAGTCTATAAAAATTATATTGCCAATTCCATTTTAATTATATTCTTTTTTCTTAATGTTAATAAAAAAAGAAGAAAATTCTTGTTTTTTCTTTCTAAAAATCGATATTGGCCGAGAGACAATCAAATAGATTTTCTCTTTAGCGGGCATTTCCATATAGGACTTGTTATAATTATAATAAAACAAGCAGGTTATATAAAAAAAACGCTTTTTTTGTCGATTATTTATCAAGAAAGCAAAAAGGGTTCTTATCAAATCCACCATAAAATTGGAAAGAAGCATAAAGTAAGTAGACCTGACTCCTTTAATGATGCCTCTATCCGCTATTCTGATATATAAATTCGATGTAGATGAAATTGTATAAGCGAATTTTTTTTATTTCCTTAGACTTAGACCGCGCAAGACAAGAATTTTTCGCTATTTACGATTTCATATTCTTGTTACTAGATGTTCTATAGGAATAAGAAGAAATCGCAACTCCTTTGCGCTACACATAAAATTGGATTTCGAAGGTCCATTTTTTTTTTTCAGAATCCTCTATTATTTTAGTTCTTCCACCCATGCAATAGAGAGGGAATGGGAAAAGAAGGGTTACTTTTATTTGCATTTTTCCCTTAAAAGATAGACTTTGAAATAGGAGTCTTGGAATAATGCTGAATTCAAAGGTTTATTTCTTTCTATAGTATAAGAAAAACAATTTATTTCTATTTCTATAGTATAAGAAAAACAAATAAATAGTATAAGAAAAACAAATCGAATCAAATTCATGGATTTACCACGACCTCGGTTGTGACTGTGACTCCATAGATAAAAATGGGAAATTTCTCTCTTCGAGACCATTGAAAAAGGGCATTGAACGAGAAAGAAATCGTCCACAGATAATAAAACTATCATATGCCTTGGAAAGTGATATGAGGTGCTCGGAAATGGTTGAAGTAATTGAATAGGAGGATCACTATGACTATAGCCCTTGGTAGAATTCCTAAAGAAGAAAATGATCTATTTGATACTATGGATGACTGGTTACGAAGGGACCGTTTCGTTTTTGTAGGATGGTCTGGCCTATTGCTCTTTCCTTGTGCTTATTTCGCTTTAGGGGGTTGGTTTACAGGGACAACTTTTGTAACTTCTTGGTATACCCATGGATTGGCTAGTTCCTATTTGGAAGGTTGTAATTTCTTAACCGCAGCAGTTTCTACCCCTGCCAATAGTTTAGCACACTCTTTGTTGCTACTATGGGGGCCCGAAGCACAAGGAGATTTTACTCGTTGGTGTCAATTAGGCGGTCTATGGACTTTTGTAGCTCTCCACGGGGCTTTTGCACTAATAGGTTTCATGTTACGCCAATTTGAACTTGCTCGGTCTGTTCAATTGCGGCCTTATAATGCAATCTCATTCTCTGGTCCAATTGCTGTTTTTGTTTCTGTATTCCTTATTTATCCACTGGGGCAATCTGGTTGGTTCTTTGCGCCGAGTTTTGGCGTAGCAGCGATATTTCGATTCATCCTTTTCTTCCAAGGATTTCATAATTGGACGTTGAACCCATTTCATATGATGGGAGTTGCCGGAGTATTAGGTGCGGCTCTGCTATGCGCTATTCATGGAGCGACCGTAGAAAACACTCTATTTGAGGACGGTGATGGTGCAAATACCTTCCGTGCTTTTAACCCAACTCAAGCTGAAGAAACTTATTCAATGGTCACTGCTAACCGCTTTTGGTCCCAAATCTTTGGTGTTGCTTTTTCCAATAAACGTTGGTTACATTTCTTTATGCTATTTGTACCCGTCACCGGTTTATGGATGAGTGCTATTGGCGTAGTTGGCTTGGCTCTGAACTTACGTGCCTATGACTTTGTTTCCCAGGAAATCCGTGCAGCGGAAGATCCTGAATTTGAGACTTTCTACACCAAAAATATTCTTTTAAACGAGGGTATTCGTGCGTGGATGGCAGCTCAGGATCAGCCTCATGAAAATCTTATATTCCCTGAGGAGGTTCTACCACGTGGAAACGCTCTTTAATGGAACTTTCGTTTTAGCTGGTCGTGACCAAGAAACCACCGGCTTTGCTTGGTGGGCTGGGAATGCCAGACTTATCAATTTGTCCGGTAAACTGCTTGGAGCTCATGTAGCTCATGCCGGATTAATCGTATTCTGGGCCGGAGCAATGAACCTATTTGAAGTGGCCCATTTCGTACCAGAAAAGCCCATGTATGAACAAGGGTTGATTTTACTTCCACACTTAGCTACTCTAGGTTGGGGAGTAGGGCCAGGGGGGGAAGTTCTAGATACTTTTCCGTACTTTGTATCTGGCGTACTTCACCTAATTTCCTCCGCAGTCTTAGGCTTCGGTGGCATTTATCACGCGCTTCTGGGACCCGAGACTCTTGAGGAATCTTTTCCATTCTTTGGTTATGTCTGGAAAGATAGAAATAAAATGACTACAATTTTGGGTATTCACTTAATTTTGTTAGGTCTAGGTGCTTTTCTTCTAGTACTCAAGGCTCTTTATTTTGGCGGTGTATATGATACCTGGGCCCCTGGGGGGGGAGATGTAAGAAAAATTACCAATTTGACCCTTAGTCCCAGTGTTATATTTGGTTATTTACTAAAATCTCCTTTTGGTGGAGAAGGGTGGATTGTTAGTGTAGATGATTTAGAAGATATAATTGGTGGGCATGTATGGTTGGGTTTTATTTGTGTATTTGGCGGAATTTGGCATATTTTAACCAAACCCTTCGCATGGGCTCGCCGTGCATTTGTATGGTCTGGAGAAGCTTACTTGTCTTATAGTTTAGCTGCTTTATCTGTCTTTGGTTTTATCGCTTGTTGTTTTGTATGGTTCAATAATACAGCTTATCCGAGTGAGTTTTATGGACCCACCGGGCCAGAAGCTTCTCAAGCTCAAGCATTTACTTTTCTAGTTAGAGACCAGCGTCTTGGAGCTAATGTGGGATCCGCTCAAGGACCCACAGGTTTAGGTAAATATCTAATGCGTTCCCCAACTGGGGAGGTTATCTTTGGAGGGGAAACTATGCGTTTTTGGGACCTTCGTGCTCCATGGTTAGAACCTCTAAGGGGCCCCAACGGTTTGGACTTGAGTAGGTTGAAAAAAGACATACAACCTTGGCAAGAACGACGCTCAGCAGAATATATGACCCACGCTCCTTTAGGCTCTTTAAATTCCGTGGGTGGCGTAGCTACCGAGATCAATGCAGTTAATTATGTCTCTCCTAGAAGTTGGTTATCAACTTCTCATTTTGTTCTAGGATTCTTCTTTTTTGTGGGCCATTTATGGCATGCAGGAAGAGCCCGAGCTGCTGCAGCAGGTTTTGAAAAGGGAATCGATCGTGATTTGGAACCTGTTCTTTACATGAACCCTCTTAACTAAGATTTTCTTATTTATACCTGTTCTACTTTTTTTCTGTTCTGGCTCGGTTATTCCATCTAGCCGAGCCATTCATTCCTTTTTATGAAAGAAAGATAAGGGACAGAAAAAAAAAATAAATAAAAATGAAAGAAACAAACGTATTCAATAAGCAAAAGGAGAGAGAGGGATTCGAACCCTCGATAGTTCCTAGAACTATACCGGTTTTCAAGACCGGAGCTATCAACCACTCAGCCATCTCTCCACAGCCTAATCCTTATTTTACTCCTACAAATAGAACATAGCCATATAAAAAATAAAAAGATTTATTAGCCTCTAGAAAGATATCAGATACAAGTTCCTTTTCGATATATCTCTGTATACTGTATACACGGATACAGGATCCGCTATACCCGCTTGTGAAATAAAGAGTAAATAATCTCTTCTCACCCCCATATCCAAATAAAAAAGCGGTTTAAGTAATAAATTTGAATTAAAGAGAAGAATCAATGGATTCATGATTAAACCCCTCCTACTTCTTGTATTTTTTTACAATTTTGGTTTAAGTGAGGGATCAAATATGTAGTCAACTTTATTTGATGGTAGCTTGGAGGATTAGAAATATGACTATTGCTTTCCAATTAGCTGTTTTTGCATTAATTGCGACTTCCTCAGTCTTAGTAATTAGTGTACCCCTTGTATTTGCTTCTCCTGATGGTTGGTCAAATAATAAAAATGTTGTATTTTCCGGTACATCATTATGGATTGGACTAGTCTTTCTCGTAGCTATTCTGAATTCTCTCATTTCTTAAATGAAATTTGGTTAATATTTATTAACCCCATAAAAAAGAAATAATAAAGGCCATTTCTTCTAAAAAATTAGAATAGTGAGACGTATTAAAACGCAATTTGCGTTCCGAATTGCTAGCTCTTCTCTTTCAGTATTATGAAATTCCATTCCCATTAGAATATTCATTGACAGATAATAAAAAAAGGAAAACTCTAATATAATAGAAAATGAAATGAAACGGTCGACCCAGACATAGAAGGTCGACCCAGGCGGATATACGCTATAAAATATATACCGTAGCGAGCGTAGTTCAATGGTAAAATATCTCCTTGCCAAGGAGAAGATACGGGTTCGATTCCCGCCGCTCGCCCGCTTAATTTATCAAAGTACTATGATAAAAAGTTTAGTCTAGTTAACTGTTTAACTACTTATATTAAATTAAGTATTAATTAGGTGTTAGTCTAGTGCCGTATCCCTTACTATCTTACCCTTCCTTTGCATCCCACTCAAAAAAAGAGGGCGCTCCAGAGGCAGAAATAGAACTCGCCAACAGAGCTCCAAAAATTGGGTATTAACTGAGACAAACAACGGGCAAACTTTTTTTAAAGGGAAGGGAGAGGTAGACTGTCCCTTTCGTTTCATTTTTATTTTCTGCAGGGTAGGGAGAGGCCTTGCGCCTTCTTTTTTTGAAGGCAAGTGACTTCGCAAACTGCTCAATTTTGCCCTCTAGGGCCGGGAACTAATGAATAAAAAAGGGTTGGATACGCCCCTCTACCATACATATCTAGAGAAATAGAATAGTCCTTTTATACAGACTGCTAAGTGCGGAGACGGGAATCGAACCCGTGACCTCAAGGTTATGAGCCTCGTGAGCTACCAAACTGCTCTACTCCGCTCTGGAGTACCAGAAACTGGTGGACAAAAAAGGCTTGAATACAAGCCTCTAACATGTCTAGACAAATAGAATACTCCTTTTATACAGAATGGAGCGGGTAGCGGGAATCGAACCCGCATCGTTAGCTTGGAAGGCTAGGGGTTATAGTCGACGTTGGTTGATTATTTTTAACGTCTCTAATTCAAAACCGAACATGAAATTTTGATTTCATTCGGCTCCTTTATGGATATTCTCACCACTTAACATCTATGTCAGCTTTTCTATTTGAATGGAACCAAAGCTCTCCGCTTTCTAGATGATCCTTATAGAGTAGGAGATAGAAATTCTATCTAAATTCATCTAATCTACTTACTTCGTTCCCTAATTTCATTCAAGAGATCCTGAGGAAAAGAATTGGGTTTCCACCGAGCTGAAACAATATGCGGATGGTTCTAGTAAACCAAAACTATCGTTTTTTAGCTATTTGGCTTCCTTATTCCTTATTTTAAGAAGATTTAGTTACGATTGGAAATCAACTTTTTTGTATCTTCATCCATAGATCCTTTACTCATATTTTCAAAATTGGAATACTTAATCCAATGCAAAATTATGCTTCGCGACTCTGTACTCATAATCCTATTTTTATTTTGGATGCAATTTAAATTAGTCTTTGGATACAAATCGCCAGAATGTATATTCTTCCTCAATATGCTATTGAGAGGAAAAGGATTTAATCCTTTATAAGAACTAAAGTTTTCATCGGAATATAAAAATAAAAAACTTAAGGATGCCTTAAGTATATCATTTCAAATTCAGTTATTAATAGAACGAATCACACTTTTACCACTAAACTATACCCGCTACATTGTAGATTATGGTATAAATGGTACCCTTTGTCAAGGATAGCCATTTGACAAGAAGGCTAATTCCCCCTTATTGAATCAGATGGAGAAGGTTCATGACACTGAGCCGTTGGTACTTCTACTTCGATCGCTCGCCTTTACTTTAGGATTTAGATAGCCCCTCTGGTCTGTAAAAAAAATCTTTTCTTACCATGCTAATAGCGCCTGAACCAAATGTATTTATTTTGATTAGGATCCTATTCTACGGTTACGACTACAATAATAATTATTTACTTTGCAAGGACGTAAGTGTGTCAGACTGCTAAATTGTTTTATTATTCCTACAATATAAACTAGGGGATATAGGGGGTAACACTGTCCCTATAAATTCCTTTTTTCCTTTTCTTTTTTGTCCAGAATTGAACAAAAAAGAAATTATGGAAGATGTTTTCTTCCCCCATTAAGTCCGAGCCATAGAGTAAGAGTGAGATGAGTTTTCCAAATTCATCATAGACTTTCCCTATGGCTTGATAGAAGTAAGCAGCAAAGAGTCGTAACTTAAAGAAAAAAACGGACAGGGCCGACAGATTTACCTGATGTAAAGAAGATCCTAAAAGTCTCTGATTAGTCGACTCTCTCCATTTAACACTTTCCTCTCTCTCCTTTTTTCCACTGACTCAATTCTAGTTTATTAGATTCTTGTTTAAAAGAATGCAAAAAGTTCAATAGAACTAAGAACACATAAAAAATAGCATAGAGGATCAAGGCCATTACCAAAAGTTCCTCCCAAGGATCCTATATCCTATTGGGTATCTGTTCCCCGCCTTTTCCCGCTAGGATCGGAAATCTTATATTTTCCATATCCATATACCGTTGAATCCTTGGGGTTCCAGAATCCGCCTATTTTACTAGTCTTCGGAAACGGAAAACCCTGAACCAAGAAGAGTTGGATATGTTATGTAGGGTATGTTTTTTTTTATTAATTTTATTTTGAGCTCTCAAGATATCGATATATACATATACAATCTCTACATAATGTCTCTCTCTCTATCTCTATATATTATATATATAATATGTACATTATGCAGTAGACCCATAATGGGAAATCCAAGTGGCTAATTTTTGAATTAAATAAAAAGCCCTTTTAACTCAGTGGTAGAGTAATGCCATGGTAAGGCATAAGTCATCGGTTCAAATCCGATAAAGGGCTTTTTAAATTAGTGGTAGAGTAATCTCGTGCTAAGACGTAAGTCGTTGGTTCGAATCTGATAGAGTACTTTTCTACTAAATTGATTCACTTTTTTTCTTTGTTTTTGAAACTTTCTCTATATTTTTAGAGAATTTTATGACTTAGTGCGGGATGGATGCATTTTTGGTATGAACACTAAATGAAGCACGGAGAATTAATCTATAACGATCAACTAAAAAAAATCCTAGATGAAAACATAACAGAAAAGTTGGAAAAACTCTTTGCTTTGGATCTATTTATACTTTTCGAGTATATTGACAATTCCAAAAAACTGCTCATACTATGATTATAGTATAATCACGAGCGGTTGTATATGGCCCTATCGTCTAGTGATGCCCCTATCGTCTAGTGGTTCAGGACATCTCTCTTTCAAGGAGGCAGCGGGGATTCGACTTCCCCTGGGGGTAGGGAGTATTATGAAAGGAGGTTAATCATAGATTAGCAAAACACCCTAGAATAAATTCTTCCTGGGTCGATGCCCGAGTGGTTAATGGGGACGGACTGTAAATTCGTTGACAATGTCTACGCTGGTTCAAATCCAGCTCGGCCCAAACCAAAAATCTAGGGCTTCGTGAGTATGAACTAAATCCTTTTGTTTTTCTTCCATAAAATAAAATGTCTGATCTATAGAAATAAAAGATAAAGAAAAAAGGGAAATTTTTTTTTCTAATCCATATCTCTCTCATTCCTTTCTTACAAACAAAAGAGTTTTTCTTATTGAAGGCTGGATTATTATCCATTTTTAGTGATAAAAAATCACGACATACTAGTTATGTCACTCTCACTATACCCACGTATAATATAATATGTGGGTATGTAGTATATGATTCGTCTATTTCTTAGAGTACGAAAGACGAATCGAATCTTCTTATGGTTCTATTTAAGAATGGGTATGCCATACACCCCGCGGGGATTGTAGTTCAATTGGTCAGAGCACCGCCCTGTCAAGGCGGAAGCTGCGGGTTCGAGCCCCGTCAGTCCCGAACTAGGGTTCAATGAATGGAGAAATTGATATTTCCTTTTTCCATGAAAAAAAGGGGCAGGGAGCAAGATCAAATACCCACAGGGCACCCTTACTTCACTTTTTTATTTTGCATCTCTCATTAAAGAGGGAGGGAGGGCATATAGGAATTTTTTTTTCACTACTCCCAATCGATAAAGAAAGACACACATACGATATGTGGATTAGTAGAATTTAGGATATTATATTACTCTATCTTTCTTTATGATGATACCATCCTCATCTTAATTTCCTATTCCACTCTTATGGAATAGAGTACCGGTATTTTACCGGAATCCATACATAAATCGTATTCCCTTTTTATTTCAGACCTCTTTTCCCCATCTCACTTCTACTGCTTATTTGGATGTCTATGTGACCCATAGAAAGTGAAAGTTGGTCATATAATACATACATAATTGTATGTATAACTATAAGAAAAAGGAAGGGAAATTGTATAAGATTAAGAAAGTATAAGATTAAGAAAGCTCGTGGGTTAGAGATATAGAAAAGAAAAAGTAGAAAAGGATTAAAAAAGAGGGAATTCCTAATCCAATCAAAAAACCCATTTTGGTCTTAGTGTGGATAGAGGATCTTCCTATGTTATACTATATAACTCTCATCCGTGAAATATAACTCTCATCCATGAATTGATTTGATAGATCCGATATTCATAATATTGAATTGATTCAGTATTATCAGAATGCAAGCCCTACCCTTGAATTTACAAGATACCCCTTTTTCCTCTCCATGGGATTACATCCCGAGTTATTGTGAAAATAAAAAATAAAGAGGTTATGGAAGTCAATATTCTCGCATTTATTGCTACTGCACTGTTCATTCTAGTTCCTACTTCTTTTTTACTTATTATTTATGTAAAAACAGTCAGCCAAAATAATTAATTGGAATTCCAATTAATCATTGAAGAAATTAAAAAGGGATTAAATAAAAAAAATCCAAGTCTTAAATGAAAGGATCTGGTTGGAATCTTAAAGTGTGGTAGAAAGAACTACATATAGTTTTTTCTACGACACTTTAGATTCTTTCTATTATATTATCTTTGAATCTACATAGAATAGATTAGTAGATTGAAATAGTTAAGTAGTCTAATTCAATTTCTTTTTTCATTGCATCCACTTAATTTCAATCAGGTCAAAATAAAAAAATCTAAGACAATTCTTGACCAAAGAATCCATGGAAGGAAAGAAAAATAATATGAAGAATAGACTATAGTAAAAAGTAAAAGGAAATGGAAAATGTGTGATATGCCGTGAATAGTTCCGTGGAAGAAAGTCTAATTTTCTTATGTATAGAACTTTTTTTAACCATTCGTCATTTCTAGTAGAAATTCTGAATTGGTATAATGGCTCTTTCTTACATTACAACTTACAATACAAGAGTTTCTTACAGGAGTGAAACAAAACTAAAGAAAAAGATTAAAGAATAACGTTTGACAAAATGATTAATGCAAAATGATCCATTAAAGAAAAGAATTGATACAACAATTTGATTACTTAATCAATTAGTAGTATCCCTAGAGTCCACTCCTTCCCCATACTACTAGTGAAAGAGAAAATGTAAAGACTACCATTAAAGCAGCCCAAGCGAGACTTACTATATCCATCTAAATTATGTCTCCTATTTCTATGAAGGGATTATTCTACTATTGATCAATAATCATAGTGGAATCAAGGGTACAGAGTCAAAAAGGGATTCCGCCCTAAGGCCATGGATCAATCAGTTCAAGGAATTTACTCCTAACAAATTCTTATAGGAATTCTGGTAGAATTAGAGAGCATTAAAAATACGAGATACTATAGCCCTTTTTTCCTTAAAAAAGAAAGAGTACGGGAATGATGTCCTGAATAGAAGAAGCGGGAATAGGAAGATTTTTTATTCCTTTTGTTACTCTTTTTTTTTTTTTTAAGCAAAGGACGCCCGAATATACCATAAAATTATCGATAGATAAATATTTATTGGATACCTACCTTACCTAATGTTTATTTTTGACCTAAACCCTGCAGCCTTGCTTTGTATCATTCTATGAAAGAATGAAGAGATTTTATCCATAATACAACTCCTAAATTGATTTTTGATCGACCTATTTAATCTGATTCTCGTTAGAATTAAGTAGTCCTTACTTTAGTGTATGTAGGTAACATAAGATGTACGATAAAAAAATGTATAATAATTAGTAAGTCTTGATATTCTTTCGTGGAGTCCCTTCTTGAATCTTAGATTGAAAAAAAAAAAGAATGCCCCTTAGGGACCTTTCTTTGGATACCAAGATTTCTGACATCTTATCCTCGTATTTTAAAATTATCAAATCGAATCTCAATTAAGAACCAATTCAAATTCATATAATAAAAGAATAAGGAAACACTACCTCACCCCTATTGATAACCATTTTGGCCACTACCGTCAAAACAAACCCTAACCCTAGTTTGAGGATAGAACTATGGTATGGTTTCTCTAAACCCAGTATCGGCAGGCCCAGTTACTCTCTTGCCCGAACTTATGCGAAGTAAAAATTTATCGAATTCGATCAGCACTATAAAAAAAACCTAAGTATTTTATTGATCAGGCGGCACCCAGATTTGAACTGGGGATAAAGGATTTGCAGTCCCCTGCCTTACCGCTTGGCCATGCCGCCAAAAAATCCGATCAAAAATCTAGAAAACAGCAAGTATTCATCCACGTTTTCTTACGAAAAGCCCCTTTTATTTTGAATATAATTCTACTTACTTTTTTCCAATCTTTTTCAAAAAATCTATTCCTGCTTTTTTTGATCCAGTTTCTATTATTCTCCTCGATAGATTCTATCTTAAAACATACATTGTTAACACAATAAAACTTCCCATTTCTTTCTATTGAGATGAAAAAGAAGAAAAAGTGGATTTCTATTCACAGGCTGCAAAATTCAGAATAAATTGGAACCGTTAACTAGAATTCTCTTTTTTTTATTGCAGTAGTGAACTACTCTTAAATCGGTATTATCTCCCCCCCCTTCAATGGCATAATAAAATATTATGGCTTTATGCTTAATCCGTGTATAGGTAAACTTTAGGTCCGAACAGCATTATTATCCAAAGATCCCCTTTATGTACATATCTCTATGGGGAATCATGCTTTAATTTTTCAAAGTATTAAATTAAATATCTTGAATAAAAAAAGGAAATTTGCTCTGATATAGAGTATAACCTGACTATCTTGGCGTACCCAAGTGAAATTACGATAAAAGAAAAGCATGGATATGGGGAGAGGTGGATAACTAGATTGGCATGTACTTAAAAAAGGGACTTACTTTATTTTAGAATTCCACAATGAAATACTGAATTTTCTAGCAATTATACTACTCCGATCCGAAATAAAAAAGAACCCTCAAATTATTTTGAGAAATTAAAGTAAGCACGCTATTCTAAATCGAAGTAAAGTCAAACTTTCTAGTATATTATATTACGGCTTTATTACATTCATAGAAAGGAGATAAAATGAGAAATCTTTGCCATCCAATCTGATTAGAATATCATAACATAAAGTATAAGTGGCAGAATTTTTTTTGTAGGAATGTTTTATCAATTCATTTTCATTTCATTTGTACCCCTGGCAAACTCGAACTTTCGTCCAAATGGTCTCTATTCATATGTATGAAATACATATATGAAATACGTATGTGGAGTTCCCTAGAATTTCATGTGATTCAGTAAACAGAATATAGATTCCATGATTGCTAGATCGATCCATAGGGATTGATGAAGAGTGAGCTGATAATGGAATTTTTCTTTGATAAACAGGAAACTTAAGATTAAGATGCTCCGGAATGGAAACGAGGGAATGTCCACAATACCCGGATTTAGTCAGATCCAATTCGAGGGATTTTGTAGGTTCATTAATCAAGCCTTGGCAGAAGAACTTGACAAGTTTCCAACAATTAAAGATCCAGATCACGAAATTGCATTTCAATTATTTGCGAAAGGATATCAACTGCTAGAACCCTCGATAAAAGAAAGAGATGCTGTGTATGAATCACTCACCTATTCTTCCGAATTATATGTATCTGCGAGATTAATTTTTGGTTTCGATGTGCAAAAGCAAACCATTTCTATCGGAAACATTCCTATAATGAATTCCTTAGGAACCTTTATTATAAATGGAATATACCGAATTGTGATCAATCAAATATTGCTAAGTCCTGGTATTTACTACCGCTCGGAATTAGATCATAAGGGAATTTCTATCTACACTGGCACTATAATATCAGATTGGGGGGGGAGATCGGAATTAGCAATTGATAAAAAAGAAAGGATATGGGCTCGCGTGAGTAGAAAACAAAAGATATCTATTCTAGTTCTATCATCAGCTATGGGTTCGAATCTAAGAGAAATTCTGGATAATGTTTCCTACCCTGAAATTTTCTTGTCTTTCCCGAATGCTAAAGAGAAGAAGAGGATTGAGTCAAAAGAAAAAGCTATTTTGGAGTTTTATCAACAATTTGCTTGTGTAGGTGGGGACCTGGTATTTTCGGAGTCCTTATGCGAGGAATTACAAAAGAAATTTTTTCAACAAAAATGTGAATTAGGAAGGATTGGTCGACGAAATATGAATCGGAGACTTAATCTTGATATTCCTCAGAACAATACATTCTTGTTACCACGAGATGTATTGGCCGCTACGGATCATTTGATTGGAATGAAATTTGGAACGGGTATACTTGACGATGACGATATGAATCACTTGAAAAATAAACGTATTCGTTCGGTTGCGGATCTGTTACAAGATCAATTCGGATTGGCTCTTGGTCGTTTACAACATGCAGTTCAAAAAACTATTCGTAGAGTATTCATACGTCAATCGAAACCGACTCCCCAAACTTTGGTAACTCCAACTTCAACTTCAATTTTATTAATAACTACTTATGAGACCTTTTTTGGCACATACCCGTTATCTCAAGTTTTTGATCAAACGAATCCATTGACACAAACTGTTCATGGGCGAAAAGTGAGTTGTTTAGGTCCTGGAGGGTTGACGGGGAGAACCGCAAGTTTTCGGAGCCGAGATATTCATCCGAGTCACTATGGGCGTATTTGTCCAATTGACACGTCTGAAGGAATCAATGTTGGACTTACTGGATCCTTAACAATTCATGCGAGAATTGATCACTTGTGGGGATCCATAGAGAGTCCGTTTTATGAAATATCTGCTGAGAAAGCAAAAGAAAAAAAAGAGAGACAGGTGGTTTATCTATCACCAAATAGAGATGAATATTATATGATAGCAGCAGGAAATTCTTTGTCCTTGAATCAAGGTATTCAGGAAGAACAGGTTGTTCCGGCTAGATACCGTCAAGAATTCTTGACTATTGCATGGGAACAGATTCATGTTAGAAGTATTTTTCCTTTCCAATATTTTTCTATTGGGGGTTCTCTCATTCCTTTTATTGAGCACAATGATGCGAATCGGGCTTTAATGAGTTCTAATATGCAGCGCCAAGCAGTTCCGCTTTCTCGGTCCGAGAAATGCATTGTTGGAACTGGATTGGAACGCCAAACAGCTCTAGATTCGAGGGTTTCCATTATAGCCGAACGCGAGGGAAAGATCATTTCTACTGATAGTCATAAGATACTTTTATCAAGTAGTGGGAAGACTATAAGTATTCCTTTAGTTAACCACCGTCGCTCTAACAAAAATACTTGTATGCACCAAAAACCCCGGGTTCCACGGGGTAAATCCATTAAAAAAGGACAAATTTTAGCAGAAGGAGCTGCTACAATTGGGGGCGAACTTGCTTTAGGAAAAAACGTATTAGTAGCTTATATGCCATGGGAAGGTTACAATTTTGAAGACGCAGTACTAATTAGCGAACGTTTGGTATATGAAGATATTTATACCTCTTTTCACATCCGGAAATATGAAATTCAGACGGATACGACAAGCCAGGGCTCCGCTGAAAAAATCACTAAAGAAATACCACATCTAGAAGAACATTTACTCCGCAATTTGGACAGAAATGGAGTTGTTAGGTTGGGATCCTGGGTAGAAACTGGTGATATTTTAGTAGGTAAATTAACGCCTCAGATAGCGAGCGAATCATCTTATATCGCGGAAGCTGGATTATTACGGGCCATATTTGGCCTTGAGGTTTCCACTTCAAAAGAAACTTCTCTGAAATTACCTATAGGTGGAAGAGGGCGCGTTATCGATGTGAAATGGATCCAAAGGGACCCGCTCGACATAATGGTTCGTGTATATATTTTACAGAAACGTGAAATCAAAGTTGGGGATAAAGTAGCCGGAAGACATGGGAATAAAGGGATCATTTCCAAAATTTTGCCTAGGCAAGATATGCCCTATTTGCAAGATGGAACACCCGTTGATATGGTCTTCAATCCCTTAGGAGTACCCTCCCGAATGAATGTGGGACAAATATTTGAAAGCTCGCTCGGATTAGCGGGGGATCTGCTAAAGAAACATTATAGAATAGCACCCTTTGATGAGAGATATGAGCAAGAGGCTTCAAGAAAACTTGTGTTTTCAGAATTATATGAAGCCAGTAAAGAAACAAAAAATCCATGGGTATTTGAACCCGAGTACCCGGGAAAAAGCAGAATATTTGATGGAAGAACAGGCGACCCCTTTGAGCAACCTGTTCTAATAGGGAAGTCCTATATCTTAAAATTAATTCATCAAGTTGATGAGAAAATTCATGGGCGTTCTACTGGGCCCTACTCACTTGTTACACAACAACCGGTTAGAGGAAGAGCCAAGCAAGGGGGACAACGAGTAGGAGAAATGGAAGTTTGGGCTTTAGAAGGATTTGGTGTTGCTCATATTTTACAAGAGATACTTACTTATAAATCTGACCATCTTATAGCTCGCCAAGAAATACTTAATGCTACGATCTGGGGAAAAAGAATACCTAATCATGAGGATCCTCCAGAATCTTTTCGAGTGCTCGTTCGAGAACTACGATCTTTGGCTCTAGAACTGAATCATTTCCTTGTATCTGAAAAGAACTTCCAGGTTAATAGGGAGGAAGTTTGATCGGAATAAATATAAATTCTTTTCTTATTTCTATTTTATGATTGACCAATATAAACATCAACAACTTCAAATTGGACTCGTTTCCCCTCAACAAATAAAGGCTTGGGCTAACAAAAACCTACCTAATGGAGAAGTCGTTGGCGAAGTCACAAGGCCCTCTACTTTTCATTATAAAACCGATAAACCAGAAAAAGATGGATTGTTTTGCGAAAGAATCTTTGGACCCATAAAAAGCGGGATTTGCGCTTGTGGCAATTCTCGAGCGAGCGGAGCTGAAAACGAAGACGAAAGATTTTGCCAAAAATGCGGGGTCGAATTTGTGGATTCTCGGATACGAAGATATCAAATGGGATACATCAAACTCGCATGTCCCGTGACTCATGTGTGGTATTTGAAAGGTCTTCCTAGTTATATCGCGAATCTTTTAGATAAACCTCTTAAGAAGTTGGAGGGCCTAGTATACGGCGATTTCTCTTTTGCTAGGCCCAGCACTAAAAAACCCACTTTTTTACGATTACGAGGTTTATTCGAAGAGGAAATTGCATCCTGTAACCACAGCATTTCTCCCTTTTTTTCTACCCCAGGCTTTGCAACATTTCGAAATCGGGAAATTGCGACAGGAGCAGGTGCTATTAGAGAACAATTAGCAGATTTGGATTTGCGAATTATTATAGAGAATTCTTTGGTCGAATGGAAGGAATTAGAAGACGAGGGGTATAGTGGAGATGAGTGGGAAGATAGAAAAAGACGAATAAGAAAAGTTTTTTTGATTAGACGCATGCAATTGGCGAAACATTTTATTCAAACAAATGTAGAACCAGAATGGATGGTTTTGTGCTTATTACCGGTTCTTCCTCCCGAATTGAGACCTATTGTTTATAGGTCTGGAGATAAAGTAGTGACTTCAGACATTAATGAACTTTATAAGAGAGTTATCCGTCGGAACAACAATCTTGCCTATCTATTAAAAAGAAGTGAATTAGCGCCAGCAGATTTAGTAATGTGCCAGGAAAAATTGGTACAAGAAGCCGTGGATACACTTCTTGATAGTGGGTCCCGCGGGCAACCGACGAGGGATGGTCACAATAAAGTATACAAATCACTTTCAGATGTAATTGAAGGTAAAGAGGGAAGGTTTCGCGAGACTCTGCTTGGGAAACGGGTCGATTACTCGGGGCGTTCTGTCATTGTTGTGGGTCCTTCGCTTTCATTACATCAATGTGGATTACCTCTAGAGATAGCAATAAAGCTTTTTCAGCTATTTGTAATTCGCGATTTAATCACGAAACGCGCCACTTCTAATGTAAGGATTGCTAAAAGGAAAATTTGGGAAAAAGAACCCATTGTATGGGAAATACTTCAAGAAGTTATGCGGGGACATCCTGTACTGTTAAATAGAGCACCTACCCTGCATAGATTAGGCATACAGGCCTTTCAACCCACTTTAGTAGAGGGGCGTACTATTTCTTTACACCCATTAGTGTGTAAGGGTTTCAATGCGGACTTTGATGGAGATCAAATGGCTGTTCATCTACCTTTATCCTTGGAAGCTCAGGCAGAAGCCCGTTTACTTATGTTTTCTCATATGAATCTCTTATCTCCCGCTATTGGGGATCCTATTTGCGTACCAACCCAAGACATGCTTATCGGGCTTTATGTATTAACGATTGGAAAGCGTCGAGGTATTTGTGCAAATAGATATAATAGTTGCAGAAACTACCCAAATCTAAAAGTAAATTACAATAATAATAATAATTTTAAATATAGGAAAGATAAAGAACCCCATTTTTCTAGTTCTTATGATGCACTGGGAGCTTATAGACAAAAACTAATCAGTTTAGATAGTCCCTTGTGGCTACGATGGAACCTGGATCAACGCGTCATTGGGTCAAGAGAAGTTCCGATTGAAGTTCAATATGAATCTTTGGGGACTTATCATGAGATTTATGCCCACTATCTAATAATGGGAAATAGAAAAAAAGAAATTCGTTCGATATACATTCGAACCACTCTTGGTCATATTTCTTTTTATAGAGAAATAGAGGAAGCCATACAAGGATTTAGTCAGGCCTATTCATACACTACCTAAACAAGAAAGTTAGATTCGGCGATGCCCCTCCCCTTTCGGGGGGCATTCCGATTTCCCTAGTATCATCATTATTTGCCACGCGAATCCAGATTGAGATTGAGGCAATTAAGTTAATTAAATTTTCGAATCACTGACTCAGGCCCATTGTCGAATCCTACTCAGCAATTGTCGAATCCTACTCAGCCGAAAAGGGGGTACTTATGTATGGCGGAACGGGCCAATCTGGTCTTTCATAATAAAGAGATAGACGGAACTGGTATGAAACGACTTATTAGCAGATTAATAGATCATTTTGGAATGGGATATACATCCCATATACTGGATCAACTAAAGACTCTGGGCTTCCATCAAGCCACTACTACATCGATTTCGTTAGGAATCGAGGATCTTTTAACAATACCCTCTAAGGGATGGTTAGTCCAAGACGCGGAACAACAGAGTTTTCTTTTGGAGAAACACTATTATTATGGGGCTGTACACGCGGTAGAAAAATTACGCCAATCTGTTGAGATATGGTATGCGACAAGTGAATATTTGAAACAAGAAATGAATTCAAATTTTCGGATAACGGATCCTTCTAATCCAGTCTATCTAATGTCTTTTTCAGGAGCCAGAGGAAATGCATCTCAAGTACACCAATTAGTAGGTATGAGAGGATTAATGTCGGACCCTCAAGGACAAATGATTGATTTACCTATTCAAAGCAATTTACGCGAGGGACTTTCTTTGACAGAATATATAATTTCCTGCTATGGAGCCCGCAAAGGGGTTGTAGATACTGCTGTGCGAACAGCAGATGCTGGATATCTTACACGTAGACTTGTTGAAGTAGTTCAACATATTATTGTGCGTAGAAGAGATTGTGGTACTATCCGAGGTATTTCTGTAAGTCCTCAAAATGGGATGACGGAAAAACTTTTTGTCCAAACACTAATTGGTCGTGTATTAGCAGACGATATATATATCGGTTCACGATGCATTGCCGCGCGAAATCAAGATATTGGAATTGGATTAGTCAATCGATTCATAACTGCCTTTCGAGCACAACCATTTCGAGCACAACCAATATATATTAGAACCCCCTTTACTTGCCGAAGCACTTCTTGGATCTGTCAATTATGCTATGGCCGGAGTCCTACTCATAGTGATCTGGTCGAATTGGGAGAAGCCGTAGGTATTATTGCAGGTCAATCAATTGGGGAGCCAGGGACTCAACTAACATTAAGAACTTTTCATACTGGCGGAGTATTCACAGGGGGTACTGCCGACCTTGTACGATCCCCTTCGAATGGAAAAATAAAATTCAATGAGAATTTGGTTCACCCCACACGTACCCGTCATGGGCAGCCTGCTTTTCTATGTTATATAGACTTGCATGTAACTATTCAGAGTCAAGATATTCTATATAGTGTGAATATTCCCTCAAAAAGCTTGATTCTAGTGCAAAATGATCAATATGTAAAATCCGAACAAGTAATTGCGGAGATTCGTGCCGGAACGTCCACTTTACATTTTAAAGAAAGGGTACAAAAGCATATTTATTCTGAATCAGACGGCGAAATGCACTGGAGTACTGATGTTTACCATGCGCCCGAATATCAATATGGTAATCTTCGCCGATTACCAAAAACAAGCCATTTATGGATATTGTCAGTAAGTATGTGCAGATCCAGTATAGCGTCTTTTTCACTCCACAAGGATCAAGATCAAATGAATACTTATGGTAAAAAAGATAGGGAAATTCTTGATTATTCAACGTCGGATCGAATCATGTCCAATGGCCATTGGAATTTTATCTATCCTTCTATTTTTCAAGATAATTCAGATTTGTTGGCGAAAAAGCGAAGAAATAGGTTCGTCATTCCATTACAATATCATCAAGAACAAGAGAAAGAACTAATATCCTGTTTTGGGATTTCGATTGAAATCCCCCTTATGGGTGTTTTACGTAGAAATACTATTTTTGCTTATTTTGACGATCCCCGATACAGAAAAGATAAAAAGGGTTCAGGAATTGTTAAATTTAGATATAGGACCCTAGAAGAAGAATATAGGACTCGAGCGGAAGACTCAGAAGAGGAATATGAGACCCTAGAAGACGAATACAGGACCCGAGAGGACGAATATGAATATGAAACCCTAGAAGAATCTAAATATGGAATCCTAGAAGACGAATACGAATATGAAACCCTAGAAGACGAATATGGGAGCCCAGAAAACGAATATGGGAACCCAGAGAACGAATATAGGACTTTAGAGAAAGACTCAGAAGAGGAATATGGGAGCCCAGAGAGCAAATATAGGACCCAAGAGGACGAATATGGAACTCTAGAGGAAGACTCAGAAGACGAATATGGCAGCCCCGGGGAAAGCGCAGAGGAAAAATATGGTACTTTAGAGGAAGACTCAGAAGAAGATTCAGAGGACGAATACGAGAGCCCAGAGGAAGATTCCATCTTAAAAAAAGAGGGTTTGATTGAGCATCGAGGAACAAAAGAATTTAGTCTAAAATACCAAAAAGAAGTAGATCGGTTTTTTTTCATTCTTCAAGAACTTCATATCTTGCCGAGATCTTCATCCCTAAAGATACTTGACAATAGTATTATTGGAGTGAATACACAACTCACAAAAAATACAAGAAGTCGACTAGGCGGACTGGTCCGAGTGAAGAGAAAAAAAAGCCATACGGAACTCAAAATATTTTCCGGAGATATTCATTTTCCTGAAGAGGCGGATAAGATATTAGGTGGCTGTTTGATACCGCCAGAAAGACAAAAAAAAGATTCTAAGGAATCAAAAAAAAGGAAAAATTGGGTCTATGTTCAACGGAAAAAAATTCTCAAGAGCAAGGAAAAGTATTTTGTTTCCGTTCGCCCTACAGTGGCATATGAAATGGACGAAGGAAGAAATTTAGCAACACTTTTCCCGCAGGATCTCTTGCAAGAAGAAAATAATCTCCAAATTCGACTTGTCAATTTTATTTCTCATGAAAATAGCAAGTTAACTCAAAGAATTTATCACACAAATAGTCAATTTGTTAGAACTTGCTTAGTAGTGAATTGGGAACAAGAAGAAAAAGAAAAGGCTGGTGCTTCCCTTGTTGAGGTAAGAGCAAATGATCTTATTCGCGATTTCCTAAGAATTGAGTTAGTCAAGTCCACTATTTCGTATACACGAAAAAGGTATGGTAGGACAAGTGCAGGACCGATTCCCCATAATAGGTTAGATCGCGCCAATATCAATTCTTTTTATTCCAAGGCGAAGATTGAATCACTTAGCCAACATCCAGAAGCTATTGGCACTTTGTTGAATCGAAATAAAGAATACCACTCTTTGATGATTTTGTCGGCATCCAACTGTTCTCGAATTGGTTTATTCAAGAATTCAAAACATCCCAATGCGATAAAAGAATGGAATCCTAGAATTCCTATTCGAGAAATTTTTGGGCCCTTAGGCGCTATTGTAGCTAGTATATCGCATTTTTCTTCATCTTACTATTTACTAACGCATAATAAAATCCTGTTAAAAAAATATTTGTTCGTTGACAATTTAAAACAAACCTTCCAAGTACTTCAAGAACTTAAATACTCTTTAATAGATGAAAATAAAAGGATTTCTAATTTCGATAGTAACATAATGTTGGATCCATTCCTTTTGAATTGTCACTTTGTCCATCATGATTCTTGGGAAGAGACATTGGCAATAATTCACCTTGGACAATTTATTTGTGAAAATGTATGTCTATTTAAATCGCACATAAAAAAATCCGGTCAAATTTTCATTGTAAATATGAATTCCTTTGTTATAAGAGCAGCTAAACCTTATTTGGCCACTACAGGAGCAACTGTTAATGGTCATTATGGAGAAATCCTTTACAAGGGAGATAGGTTAGTTACGTTTATATATGAAAAATCGAGATCTAGTGACATAACGCAAGGTCTTCCAAAAGTGGAACAAATCTTTGAAGCGCGTTCAATTGATTCATTATCCCCGAATCTCGAAAGGAGAATTGAGGATTGGAATGAGCGTATACCAAGAATTCTTGGGGTCCCTTGGGGATTCTTGATTGGAGCTGAGCTAACCATAGCCCAAAGTCGTATCTCTTTGGTTAATAAAATCCAAAAGGTTTATCGATCCCAAGGGGTACAGATCCATAATAGACATATAGAGATTATTATACGCCAAGTAACATCAAAAGTGCGGGTTTCCGAAGATGGAATGTCTAATGTTTTTTCGCCTGGGGAATTAATCGGACTATTGCGAGCGGAACGAGCAGGACGAGCTTTGGATGAATCGATCTATTATCGGGCAATCTTATTGGGAATAACAAGGGCTTCCCTGAATACCCAAAGTTTCATATCTGAAGCAAGTTTTCAAGAAACTGCTCGAGTTTTAGCAAAAGCTGCCCTACGAGGTCGCATTGATTGGTTGAAAGGCTTGAAAGAAAACGTAGTTCTGGGGGGGATTATACCTGTTGGTACCGGATTCCAAAAATTTGTGCATCGTTCCCCACAAGACAAGAACCTTTATTTCGAAATAAAAAAAAAAAATCTATTCGCGTCGGAAATGAGAGATTTTTTGTTTCTCCATACAGAATTAGTTTCTTCAGATTCTGACGTAACAAACAATTTTTATGAGACATAAGAACCCCCATAAAAATATTTTTTACTTTACTAGACTTTTGAACTTAGAACACTAACAGGTCAAATTTTAGATTTTTAAGATTTTTATTTTAATAAGTAAAACAAGTCAGTTAATTCATTAAGGTGGTTATGTTTATACCATGTATCAATGGCCAACTCTTATCTTAGTACAAGGTTCTCTCGGAACAATTATTATTTATTTCAAGCTATTTCGGATCTTTCTTAATCTTCAAAAAGAACTAAATTCCGTAATGGAATGGTAGGATTAAAAAAAAGGAAGTGTGGAAAAAATGACAAGAAGATATTGGAACATTAATTTGAAAGAGATGATAGAAGCAGGAGTTCATTTTGGTCATGGTATTAAGAAATGGAATCCTAAAATGGCCCCTTACATTTCGGCAAAGCGTAAAGGTACTCATATTATAAATCTCGCTAGAACGGCTCGTTTTTTATCAGAAGCTTGTGATTTAGTTTTTGATGCAGCAAGTCAGGGAAAAAGTTTCTTAATTGTTGGTACCAAAAAAAGAGCAACAGATTTAGTAGCATCAGCTGCAATAAGGGCTCGTTGTCATTATGTTAATAAAAAGTGGTTCAGTGGTATGTTAACGAATTGGTCGATTACGAAAACTAGACTTTCTCAATTTAGAGACTTAAGAGCAGAAGAAAAAATGGGAAAATTCCACCATCTCCCAAAAAGAGATGTGGCAATCTTGAAGAGAAAATTATCTACTTTGCAAAGGTATCTCGGCGGGATCAAATATATGACGAGATTGCCAGACATTGTGATCGTCCTTGATCAGCAAAAAGAGTATATAGCTCTTCGGGAATGTGCCATTTTGGGGATTCCTACTATTTCTTTAGTCGATACAAATTGTGACCCGGATCTCGCGAATATATCGATTCCAGCCAACGATGACACTATGACTTCAATTCGATTGATTCTTAACAAATTAGTATTTTCAATTTGTGAGGGCCGTTCTCTCTATATAAGAAATCGTTGATTAAGAATATATAGTGAATTCTTGGGCAACTGCGTAAATTTATGGAATCACTTACTTTACTATATCTTTTTTTTTGCATAGAATTTTTTTTGCATAGAAAAAAGAAGGGGAATATTGATATATATTAGAGGGTATTGATATATATTATGATCTGATGTGCTTTCTTGGTATCCTAAATATAAGATTAATACTTCAAGTTGCTGAGTTGAGAAAGAGATGGTTGAATCAAAAGAATTCCTTTTTTGAAGTTCAATTTTTATCAGAGGACAATATGAATATTATACCTTGTTCCATTAAAACACTCAAGGGGTTATACGATATATCGGGTGTAGAAGTAGGCCAACACTTCTATTGGCAAATAGGAGGTTTCCAAATTCATGCCCAAGTACTCATCACTTCTTGGGTCGTAATTACTATCTTGCTAGGTTCAGTTGTCATAGCTGTTCGGAATCCACAAACCATCCCGACCGACGGTCAGAATTTTTTTGAATATGTCCTTGAGTTTATTCGAGACTTGAGCAAAACTCAGATTGGAGAAGAATATGGTCCCTGGGTTCCCTTTATTGGAACTATGTTCCTTTTTATTTTTGTTTCGAATTGGTCGGGTG
>NW_028261121.1:0-34239 GCF_056163025.1 Triticum urartu | reverse complement strand
TGTGTGATAGCATCTACTATACCAGGAATATCAATGAACCCCATTCTTGCAATTGCTCAGGATACCCTCTTTTAGCTGCTAGGTCTATTTCTTAGTTCAAGATCCCTCTTACTAACTGGAATAAAAGAATTAGTAGATCTGTTCCGCCCAAAATGGGAATGGGCGCTAGGGTTATGAACTTATAATCATGGAATCGACTCGATCATCAGATTATAAGTTCATTCCATACCGAACCAGACCGTGCACATTCTTATTATGAGAAGGGGTCATTCGAGCCTATGGAAATAGGATACTCTGTTTACATAGAAATCCCTACGTCCTTACATTCTATTTAGGATTAGGAATAGGTGTAATCAGACCTGCTTTTGACATATCTATCCTATTCTTATTTGGGTACCATATGCACCTCTTTGGGCTTCTATTGAATCGAGAAATTGGATTGTACATCTTTCATCTTTTTGATTTTGATATCGATTTTGATACATATAAGGTGTCCTACGGATAATGCAAATCGAAGCTATTTGATGTCTGACTCAGGCCTATATGACCGATCGATCGAAATACTCCAAGACTCCACCTTTGTCATATATTCCATATATCACATTAGATAGATATCATATTCATGGAATACGATTCACTTTCAAGATGCCTTGATGGTGAAATGGTAGACACGCGAGACTCAAAATCTCGTGCTGAAGAGCGTGGAGGTTCGAGTCCTCTTCAAGGCATAATATGGAGAATGCTCATTCAATGAGCATTCCCCGTAGAAGTATTCCGGAAAATCTGGGCCTGGCGCTCTCCTCTATCTTCTGAGGTCCTTAACCATCTCCCTGAGAAAAGTAGACAGTAAAAGCCAAAATAGACTAAATATATATAGCCTGAACGATCCTAAAAATCCCTCGAAGGAGATAATAAAGAACCCAAAGCAGATGGTATCCTACTGCAAGGGTGGTCTTAAGAATCCAAAAGAGGTTGCTCAGAAGAGATAGATGTATCCCAACCTCTATTGCTCTCGCGTAAAGACTTTTTTTTTACGCGACAGGAAAAAGTGACTACGAATTCCCCTTTTTGTTTGCGAATCCTGTTTGTATCCTTTGAGCGCACGCCCATTAAGTAGCGATCAAATCAAGGAAATCGATCAAACGATCCCCGTGCCAGCCCAAATCATGATCTTCACCAACTTGGATTTGGTTCTCTCGCGAAAATCGCGAGTTGCAGAGATGAGAACCATGAAAAGCAAGATCCCGAATAAGAAAACAGAAACCGAGGAAGAGGAAACCACAAGAGTGAAGACTAGTAGAGTCTCGTCTTTTGTCATTCTTTGCTCCTTTTTCACTCAATGATTCCTTCGAATTTGCCGACCAAAAATTCTATATGTCTATTCTATCTATGATATTTCTATATATATAGAATATGATATCTAATATGACATCCGATTTGTCAAAGGGATTGGATTGGTGACTTACCCATTCAGTGACTTTGGCACTGGACGTTCCAAAAACGGGTACTATCGGATCGGGTGAATTAGAGAATAGACAGAGGTCCGTTGGCATTTCAGCCTTTCTTCTCCTTTCAGGGCCTATCCGAAAGAGAATCCAGTACCTCTTGGTCCTGAATATCAGAATAGGACGAACGAACCGGCCTCCGCGGATATCTTTGCTTCGGAACAAAACCCTGCAATCAAATAGATTGTCCAAGGGCGCCATATTCTAGGAGCCCAAGTTATGCTATTGAAAATTCGTTCCTCTAGCAGTTCCGGTTTGAGCATTCCGTTCCCTTTTTCAAACTCCACTTCTTTTCATATAGCAATCCCTGATCAAAGAGAGAACAATATCCATTTCAAAACATTTCTAACAGATTCCTTAGTTCGGACCGACGAAGTAATGTCACTCGACTATTATCAACCTGACTGCAATCTTTTTCTGTCGGTAAGGATTGCACCAGAGCACCTTCTACTTCTAATAGGCCATGAACTATAGATAGAGAAGAATCATTCTGAGCGAGTACATAAGAAGCGATCCACTTTTTTTCATCGGTTCCAGGGGAAGACCAAAGATCTTGCGCGGCAGGTCCGCCAGAAAAACTCAAAAGAGAAAGAAGTCTCGTTAATCTCTTCATGCTCGTTCCAAGTTCGAAGTACCTTTTGGCCAAAGAAAAACCCGCTTCCTGACACGATTGCCTCTTTATCTTTATATAGATAGATTCTATGGGGTTATTACTTAGTAAGTCTATTTTGTACAAGAGCCCCTCCTATCTGATAGAAAAGGGTCCCATGATCCCGAGCCGATCTTACCTTGGCTCGCAAACCCCCAAGTTTGTCTATGAAGAGCTAATCTAATTGTATTTTTTTTCTAGAATGGATTTCTTATGTGGAATACTAATGGATAGGGCTTCGTTGCTAAGTGCTACAAGATCTAGTGCACTGGAACTCGTGGTTATGGACCCGAATCCTTTAGTATGGAACATTGTCTTTTCCAAGTAAAAACCCCTAGTATATGAAAGAATGAAAAGGTGCTTTCGTTCTTGTGGAATAAGAAGCCCTCGTACCTTAATGAAAGGAAAATCGTAATTTTTCGTTAGGTATTTGACCAAATAGGATCGTCCAGTTCCTACAGAACCTATCACTAAAATACCCGATAGGGCTAAGCGGAACGAAAAGGGTTTTCCATGAGATGGTAAATGAAAACGATTAGTCCCACACGAGGTTTGGGAATAAGTGATTGTCTGATAATGAGCAAGGAATATACGTCTTTCTGCTAAAGAGGATCTATTAAACTCATAATTCATTAGATCCTTGTTATCAATGCCAACTAGGTATCATAAGTAAATGGATCCCGGTTGTTCAATCCTTTGATAACCAAGGTCATTCTTTGCTAAAGAGAAATGATCACTATGAGTCAGACTCAATAGAATTGGATCCATTCCAAATAGCGAGAATTAGGATTCTTGATCCCTCTCAATCTCTCTTTCAATTCGAGGATCCAGAGAGGTGTTTTCATAGTCATCTCCGAATATTTGCCATCTCGGAATATTTTCGATTTCATTTTTCTATGATATGTCTTTCTATATGAAAATTGGTTATTTACGATGTACGATGATCCCTGTTAAGCATCCATGGCTGAATGGTTAAAGCGCCCAACTCATAATTGGTAAATTTGCGGGTTCAATTCCTGCTGGATGCACACGAACGGGAACATTCCATAAGTCTATTGGAACTGGCTCTCTATCCATGGAATCTCATCCATCATCCATACATAACGAATTGGTATGGTATATTCATACCATAACATAAGAACAATAAGAACTCGAATTCTTATCGATACTGGAACTCAGAGCATAGGAGGGAAAGTCGATTTATGGATGGAATCAAATACGCAGTATTTACAGAAAAAAGTCTTCGTTTATTGGGAAAGAATCAATATACTTTTAATGTCGAATCGGGATTCACTAAGACAGAAATAAAGCATTGGGTCGAACTCTTCTTTGGTGTTAAGGTGGTAGCTGTGAATAGCCATCGACTACCTGGAAAAGGTAGAAGAATAGGACCTATTCTGGGCCATACAATGCATTACAGACGTATGATCATTACCCTTCAACCGGGTTATTCTATTCCACTTCTAGATAGAGAAAAAAACTAAAGGAGAATACTTAATAATACGGCGAAACATTTATACAAAACACCTATCCCGAGCACACGCAAGGGAACCGTAGACAGGCAAGTGAAATCCAATCCACGAAATAATTTGATCCATGGACGGCACCGTTGTGGTAAAGGTCGTAATTCCAGAGGAATCATTACCGCAAGGCATAGAGGGGGAGGTCATAAGCGCCTATACCGTAAAATAGATTTTCGACGGAATCAAAAAGACATATCTGGTAGAATCGTAACCATAGAATACGACCCTAATCGAAATGCATACATTTGTCTCATACACTATGGGGATGGTGAGAAGAGATATATTTTACATCCCAGAGGGGCTATAATTGGAGATACTATTGTTTCTGGTACAAAAGTTCCTATATCAATGGGAAATGCCCTACCTTTGAGTGCGGTTTGAACTATTGATTTACGTAATTGGAAGTAACCAATTAGGTTTACGACGAAACCTAGAAATCGATCACTGATCCAATTTGACTACCTCTACGGGATAGACCTCAACAGAAAACTGTTGAGTAACGGCAGCAAGTGATTGAGTTCAGTAGTTCCTCATAGAAAATTATTGGCTCTAGAGATATGGTAATATGGAGAAGACAAAATTGTTTGAAGCACGCACAGAACCGGAAGCGCCCCTTGTTTCAAAGAGAGGAGGACGGGTTATTCACATTTAATTTGATGGTCAGAGGCAAATTGAAAGCTAAGCAGTGGTAATTAAGACCCCCGGGGGAAAATAGGGATGTCTCCTACGTTACCCATAATATGTGGAAGTATCGACGTAATTTCATAGAGTCATTCGATCTGAATGCTACATGAAGAACATAAGCCAGATGACGGAACGCAGAGACCTAGGATGTAGAAGATCATAACATGAGCGATTCGGCAGATTTGGATTCCTTTCCTATATATCCACTCATGTGGTACTTCATCATATGATTCATATAAGATCCATCTGTCTAGAGATCGTCATATACATCTAGAAAGCCGTATGCTTTGGAAGAAGCTTGTACAGTTTGGGAAGGGGTTTTTTGAGAGAAAAGAAGAATCTACTTCAACCGATATGCCCTTAGGCACGGCCATGCATAACATAGAAATCACACGTGGAAGGGGTGGGCAATTAGCTAGAGCAGCAGGTGCTGTAGCGAAACTCATTGCAAAAGAGGGTAAATCGGCCACTTTAAGATTACCATCTGGGGAGGTCCGTTTAGTATCCCAAAACTGCTTAGCAACAGTCGGACAAGTGGGTAATGTTGGGGTGAACCAAAAAAGTTTGGGTAGAGCCGGATCTAAGTGTTGGCTAGGTAAACGCCCCGTAGTAAGAGGGGTAGTTATGAACCCTGTGGACCACCCCCATGGGGGCGGTGAAGGGAAAGCTCCCATTGGTAGAAAAAAACCCACAACCCCTTGGGGTTATCCTGCGCTTGGAAGAAGAACTAGGAAAAGGAAAAAATATAGCGATAGTTTTATTCTTCGTCGCCGTAAGTAAATACGTAACTAGGAATATGGAAAATTGCATTTTTGGAATTTGCAATAATGCGATGGGCGAACGACGGGAATTGAACCCGCGCATGGTGGATTCACAATCCACTGCCTTGATCCACTTGGCTACATCCGCCCCTTATCCAGCTAAAGGATTTTTTTCTTTTTTCCATTGATCATTATTCTATTTATTCTGACCTCCGTACTTCGATCGAGATATTGGACATAGAATGCCACTCTTTAAAAAGGAAAAAAGGAGTAATCAGCTGTGACACGAAAAAAAACGAATCCTTTTGTAGCTCATCATTTATTGGCAAAGATAGAAAAGGTCAATATGAAGGAGGAGAAAGAAACAATAGTAACGTGGTCCCGGGCATCTAGCATTCTACCCACAATGGTTGGCCATACAATCGCGATTCATAATGGAAAGGAACATATACCTATTTACATAACAAATCCTATGGTAGGTCGCAAATTGGGGGAATTCGTGCCTACTCGGCATTTCACGAGTTATGAAAATGCAAGAAAGGATACTAAATCTCGTCGTTAACTGAATTCTGAATAGAAAGATTAAGAAGAAAAAAAGATTCAAAATAAAGTAAAGGTAGGCGGGGAATAACCTTATTTATGACAAGTTTCAAACTAGTAAAGTATATCCCTAGGATAAAGAAGAAGAAAAGTGGGCTAAGGAAACTCGCAAGGAAAGTTCCAACCGATCGTCTACTTAAGTTCGAGAGAGTTTTCAAAGCACAAAAACGTATCCCTATGTCTGTTTTCAAAGCACAAAGAGTTCTTGACGAGATTCGCTGGCGTTACTACGAGGAAACTGTTATGATACTGAACCTCATGCCCTATCGAGCATCTTATCCCATCTTAAAGTTGGTTTATTCGGCAGCCGCAAATGCTACTCATTATAGGGATTTCGACAAAGCGAATTTATTTATTACTAAAGCCGAAGTCAGTAGGAGTACTATTATGAAGAAATTCAGACCTCGAGCTCGAGGACGTAGTTTCCCCATAAAAAAAAGCATGTGTCATATAACAATTGTACTAAATATAGTAAAGAAATCTAAATAACCTTTAGATCCATCTAAGATTTCGATTCCCAGTAAAAAAAATATAGAATAGAAAAATATGGGACAAAAAATAAATCCACTCGGTTTCAGACTTGGTACAACCCAAAAACACCATTCCTTTTGGTTCGCACAACCAAAAAATTATTCTGAAGGTCTACAGGAAGATAAAAAAATAAGGGATTGTATCAAGAACTATATACAAAAGAATAGGAAAAAGGGCTCGAATAGAAAAATAGAATCAGACTCAAGTTCCGAAGTAATTACACATAATAGAAAAATGGACTCAGGTTCAAGTTCCGAAGTAATTACACATATAGAAATCCAAAAAGAAATCGATACGATCCACGTCATAATCCATATTGGATTCCCAAATTTATTAAAGAAAAAAGGAGCAATCGAAGAATTAGAGAAAGATCTACAAAAGGAAATTAACTCTGTAAACCAGAGATTTAATATTTCTATCGAAAAAGTTAAAGAACCTTATAGACAGCCTAACATTCTTGCAGAATATATAGCTTTCCAATTAAAAAATAGAGTTTCATTCCGAAAGGCAATGAAAAAAGCCATTGAATTAACTAAAAAAGCAGATATAAGGGGAGTAAAAGTAAAAATTGCGGGTCGTCTCGGAGGAAAAGAAATTGCACGCGCCGAATCTATTAAAAAGGGTAGACTTCCCCTCCAAACAATTCGCGCTAAAATTGATTATTGCTGCTATCCAATTCGGACTATCTATGGAGTATTAGGTGTAAAAATTTGGATATTCGTAGACGAAGAATAAGTAATCTTGTCTTCGGATTCTGTCCATTGATAGAATAAAAAATGACAAGAGACTTTTTTCCTGAAATCCCTGCAAAAGAAGAAATTATACCTCTTTCTATAAGATTTAATGAAAATTGATAAATCATTTAATATAATTGCTATGCTTAGTGTGTGACTCGTTATTTTTTTCTTTTTTTTAAGAAAAAAACTTAGTAATTATAGAAAATTAACTAATAACCAACCTATTGCTTCGTATTGTCGAGATCCTAACTAAGAAACAGTCACTATATGAATAAATACCTCTATCATAACATAAATGAGTAGATGTGTCATATAGTTGTAGCAACTGCAATTTTTTCTCTAAAAAAGAAAAGGGATTCTAGGTTGTGAAGCAAAACTAAAGGGATGTGGATAAAGGGAGGGATGATAGAAAGAAGGAAGAGGAAATAAATAAGATATAGGATTCCACTATGTATGGTCTATGAATTACATCATAAAAGGCAATGTGATAAAGCATCAATATAATAAAAATAATAGAGAATTAAAAATTGTAACTTGAAACAAGAACTACAAATTTAAAGCAATAATAAAGAGCCGCCCGGGTTAATAAAACTGAGAAAATTAACTCGGAAAGAAATTTTTTGGAAGCTCCGTTGCGGGATTCAGACCTAACCATTCAAGGAGAAGCAGTGGGAACGACAGAACCTATGATTCCATAGGATTTTATTGAAAAGAATCCTAACACTTCATTGGGTGGGATGGCGGAACAAACCAAAAAAATTGTCTTATTTGGTAAGTTTATAAATTAACAAATAAGACAGGAAAGAGTAAATATTCGCCCGCGAAATTCTTATTGAATTAGAATACTTTACCGCGATTCAATAAGAGTAAAAATAAGGATTTTTTTAAGAAGGATTACATTATCTATAAATATAGAATTTAGATAAATATACACACACATCTGGATATATTCTAGATCTTCTTTTTTGACTATATATTATATTTTTCTGTTTTAACAAATTCAATATAAAAAAAACCGAACTTTTTCTATTATCTATTAATGTGTATCTATCCGTACCGTAATATTTTGGAATATTATGAATTAGAGAAATTTACATGCTTTCTGATTCCATTCGCGAGGAGCTGGATGAGAAGAAACTCTCATGTCCAGTTTTGCAGTAGAGATGGAACTAAGAAAGAGAACCATCGACTATAACCCCAAAAGAACCAGATTTCGCAAACAACATAGAGGAAGAATGAAAGGAAAATCCTGCCGAGGCAATCGTATTTGTTTTGGTAGATATGCTCTTCAAGCACTTGAACCCGCTTGGATCACGGCGAGACAGATAGAAGCAGGACGAAGAGCAATAACACGATATGCACGTCGTGGTGGAAAAATATGGGTACGTATATTTCCCGACAAACCGGTTACACTAAGACCCACGGAAACACGTATGGGCTCGGGAAAGGGGTCCCCCGAATATTGGGTATCCGTTGTTAAACCTGGTCGTATACTTTATGAAATGGGGGGAGTATCTGAAACTGTAGCTAGAGCAGCTATCTCCATAGCTGCCAGTAAAATGCCCATACGAAGTCAATTTATTCGATTAGAGATATAGAACCCTAAAAGGGGTATGGAAGATAAAAAAAAATGCTCGGTTTTTCTTTCTGGAAAGACAATATTTCTTTCATCCTTTTGCATTGAAATAACAAATTGAAATCAAAATAATATGATTCAACCTCAGACCCTTTTAAATGTAGCAGATAATAGTGGAGCTCGAAAATTGATGTGTATTCGAGTCATAGGAGCTGCTGGTAATCAGCGATATGCTCGTATTGGTGATGTTATTGTTGCTGTAATCAAAGACGCATTGCCCCAAATGCCTCTAGAAAGATCCGAAGTAATTCGAGCTGTAATTGTACGTACATGTAAAGAGTTCAAATGCGAAGACGGTATAATAATCCGCTATGATGACAATGCTGCGGTTATAATTGATCAAAAAGGCAATCCAAAAGGAACTCGAGTTTTTGGCGCGATTGCCGAGGAATTGAGAGAATTGAATTTTACCAAAATAGTTTCATTAGCTCCTGAAGTATTATAAATACTAGTAGGCGAAATTGAGACCAAAGAATTAATTTAGTAGATTGTGTTTTACGTATATGTTTTAAAATCCAAAATGAAAAAAAAAAAAAGAAAACATGTTGATTATAGAAAAATTAGGAGGAACCTAGAATTAGAGTCTTATGGGCAAGGACACTATTGCTGATTTACTAACCTCTATAAGAAATGCGGACATGAATAAAAAAGGAACAGTTCGAGTAGTATCTACAAATATTACCGAAAACATTGTTAAAATACTTCTACGAGAGGGTTTTATTGAAAGTGTTCGGAAACATCAGGAACGTAACAGATATTTCTTGGTTTCAACTTTGCGACATCAAAAGAGAAAGACTATAAAAGGAATATATAGAACAAGAACCTTTTTAAAGCGTATCAGCCGACCCGGCTTACGAATTTATACCAACTATCAAGGAATTCCTAAAGTTTTGGGTGGAATGGGAATTGCTATTCTTTCTACTTCTCGAGGAATAATGACAGATCGAGAAGCTCGACTAAACAGAATTGGGGGAGAAGTCTTATGTTATATATGGTAATCGCCCCGCCTATAGTGCTCGAATTCTATCTCGCCCTTCCTATTTTTAAAATAAAAATAGAAAAATAGGAGAAAAAAAATATGACAGAAAAAAAAAATAGGAGAGAAAAAAAAAACCCGAGAGAAGCAAAAGTAACTTTCGAAGGTTTAGTTACGGAAGCCCTACCCAATGGAATGTTCCGCGTTCGGCTAGAGAATGACACCATCATCCTAGGCTATATTTCAGGAAAGATACGGTCTAGTTCTATACGAATACTGATGGGGGATAGGGTCAAAATTGAAGTAAGTCGTTATGATTCAAGCAAGGGACGTATAATTTATAGACTTCCCCATAAGGATTCGAAGCGTATCGAAGACTCGAAGGATAGCGAAGATTTGAAGGATAGCGAAGATTTGAAGGATACCAAAGATTCAAAGGATTAGGTTTTTCTTTTTTTTTCTAGGGTAATAAATTCTAAGTTCTAAAATTCAAGCGAAGAGACTTATTTTTTCCAAAAGATTAGATTCATAGTTTAAAAAAGGATACGGAAATATGAAAATAAGAGCTTCCGTTCGTAAAATTTGTACAAAATGTCGACTGATTCGTAGGCGTGGACGAATTAGAGTCATTTGCTCTAATCCGAAGCATAAACAAAGACAGGGGTAATCTTTCGAAAAAGAACTTTACTTTCTAAAAAGTAAAAAAAAGTACCCGCGGAAATGTTCCAATTCCAAATAAAATAATTTCATTTAAAATAATTAAAGTAAAGGGTTTATTTTACCCTGAAACGGATATCTTTGTATCTTTTTTTCTTTTTTTTATTTCTAACTCATATTTATGAGATAATAAAATATGGCAAAAGCTATACCAAAAATTGGTTCACGTAAGAAAGTGCGTATTGGTTTACGTAGGAATGCACGTTTTAGTTTACGGAAGAGTGCACGTAGAATAACAAAAGGGGTTATTCATGTTCAAGCTAGTTTCAACAATACCATTATAACTGTTACAGACCCACAAGGTCGGGTGGTTTTTTGGTCCTCGGCCGGTACTTGTGGATTCAAAAGCTCAAGAAAAGCATCACCCTATGCTGGTCAAAGAACAGCAGTAGATGCTATTCGTACAGTAGGTTTGCAACGAGCAGAAGTTATGGTAAAGGGCGCTGGTAGTGGAAGAGATGCCGCATTACGAGCCATTGCTAAAAGTGGTGTGCGATTAAGTTGTATACGCGATGTAACACCTATGCCGCATAATGGATGTCGACCGCCTAAAAAAAGACGTCTGTAAAAGAATTAACCCGCTTTCAACTTTCATTTCAAGAGAAATAAACGATTCAATGATAAAATAATAATACTAGTCTATTATGGTTCGAGAGGAGGTAGCAGGATCCACTCAAACACTACAGTGGAAGTGTGTTGAATCAAGAGTAGATAGTAAGCGCCTTTATTATGGTCGTTTCATTCTGTCCCCGCTTAGAAAAGGTCAAGCGGACACCGTCGGTATTGCCTTGCGAAGAGCTTTACTTGGAGAAATAGAAGGAACATGTATCACACGTGCAAAATTTGGGAGCGTGCCGCACGAGTATTCTACAATAGCAGGTATTGAAGAATCCGTACAAGAAATTTTACTAAATTTGAAAGAAATTGTATTGAGAAGTAATCTCTATGGAGTTAGAGACGCATCCATTTGCGTCAAAGGTCCTAGATACATAACTGCTCAAGATATCATCTTACCGCCTTCCGTAGAAATCGTTGATACGGCACAACCTATAGCTAACTTGACAGAGCCCATTGATTTCTGTATTGATTTACAGATCAAGAGAGATCGTGGATATCAGACAGAACTCAGAAAGAACTATCAAGATGGAAGTTATCCTATAGATGCTGTATCCATGCCTGTTCGAAATGTGAATTATAGTATTTTTTCTTGTGGGAATGGAAATGAAAAACACGAGATACTTTTTCTAGAAATATGGACTAATGGAAGTTTAACCCCTAAGGAAGCACTTTATGAGGCTTCTCGTAATTTGATTGATTTATTTCTTCCTTTTCTACACGCGGAGGAAGAGGGCGCTAGTTTCGAAGAAAATAAAAACAGGTTTACTCCACCCCTTTTTACTTTTCAAAAAAGATTAACTAATCTAAAGAAAAACAAAAAAGGAATTCCATTGAATTGTATTTTTATTGATCAATTAGAATTGACTTCTAGAACGTATAATTGTCTAAAAAGGGCCAATATACATACACTATTGGACCTTTTGAGTAAGACTGAAGAAGATCTTCTGAGAATTGACAGTTTTCGTATGGAAGATAGAAAACATATATGGGACACTCTAGAGAAGCATCTCCCAATTGATTTACTTAAGAATAAACTCTCGTTTTAAATCCATTGCAATTTTTTTTCTTCTTCTTTTTCGAGTTAGAATAAAAAGAAAACAATTTAGCATCTTTGGTACAATCTATATTTTCGCGAAATGGATCATAATAAAATGGATTTTAGGTATCTAGGGAAGATTCACTTGGAAGTAACTATTTCCTAGATACCTATGGTACTTCACGGTTGAATGAATCAAAAAATATCTAAAAAAGACCTAAAGTTAATGATTTATCAATGGGTAATGTTGCTCCAATACCTAACCAAAGAGCTACTACAGTACCGATTAAAAAAACGGTCGTAGCTACTGGGCGGCGAAATGGATTTTGGAATTTATTGACATTCTCTAGAAAAGGTACTGTCAATAAGCCTGTTGGCACAGAAACCATTAAAAGAACGCCCAATAACTTATTGGGTACCGTACGGAGTATTTGAAACACGGGAAAGAAGTACCACTCGGGTAATATTTCCAGAGGAGTTGCAAACGGATCTGCCGGTTCACCAATCATTGATGGCTCGAGAACCGCTAAACCTACATTACATGCAATAGTACCTAGAATTACTACTGGAAAAATATATAAAAGATCGTTGGGCCATGCGGGTTCCCCGTAATAATTATGTCCCATCCCTTTAGCTAATTTAGCTCTTAATACAGGATCATTTAAGTCTGGTTTCTTTGTTATTGGGATAGGTGAACTCTTTAGGATCCATCCCCCAAAGGAACCGGACATGAGAATTTATCATCATCCGGCTCGAGCAAGAGTGAAAGAAATAAGACCGCGGAAGATCCTTAATAGAATTAAGGTTTATAATGACTCAATGACTCTAGGCAAGAAAAGCTTTATCAGATTCTCTTTTCCGAAGTTGCACCTACAACTACTCATTGAAAATAATCCTATTCTTATGGGTAAATGCTCAATATCCAAGTGGGCTTACAAATTTGATCATGATCAATTGCTTTGTGGATTGTCTCATGTCTCTTGATTAGTTGGTATTTATCCCCTCAATATCGCAAGTTTCTTACCTCCAAACAAAATATTTACTTGTTACTAATAAAAAATCAAAAAGTTTAGCCTACATTCTTCCTTAGATCCCTTCTTTTACTCCGATAGTATTGCGGATCACAATCGATGCAAAGAAAATGAATGCATTTCCATACTATAATAAAAAGGTAAGTGTAATAAATAGAGAACTGGATCATGTCACATGACTTATTCCATTTCTACTCTATGGGATCTTACGGAGCCTGTTCATGGATGACATGGTTGCGGTATGATCATAGAAGATATTCTCCTCAAGTGAACCAGCCTATCCTTCCTAGGTAGGGGACTTACATGTTGATTGGATGCGGAGACACCTTTGGTTGTGAATTCTAATGTGGCAGATCCAATTCTTTATCTGCATGGCCAAATCAATAATTCAAGTCACACACTCCCATAATCCGCCTTTTTTCTTTCGTAAAATTAACTTCAACTATTTGTATTGTATAAAAATACTTTGGAGTTGAAGAGAAGTATCCAAATGACATGTGTTATTTTACAATAACCCATGCTTGTAGCAATGAAATACCAAAACCTACCCGATATGATATATGATAATTATAATTCTCTATGATATGCCTTCCCTATAAAGGACCCGAAATACCTTGCTTACGTATCATTGGAAAGTGCATTAACATAAATACGGCAGTAAGCAGAGGCAGTACAAAGGTATGTAAACTATAAAAACGAGTCAAAGTGGATTGGCCCACACTAGCACTTCCGCGTAATAACTCCACTAAAGGCGATCCTATTACCGGAATGGCGTCAGGTACACCTGTCACAATTTTGACTGCCCAATAGCCAATTTGATCCCAAGGCAAAGAATAACCAGTTACACCAAATGATGCAGTCAAAACAGCCAAAACCACACCTGTGACCCAAGTTAATTCGCGGGGTTTTTTAAATCCCCCTGTGAGATACACACGAAATACATGCAGGATCATCATTAAAACCATCATACTTGCTGACCATCGATGAACTGATCGGATTAACCAACCAAAGTTGGCCTCGGTCATTATGTATTGAACCGAGGAAAAAGCCTCTGTAACGGTTGGTCGGTAGTAAAAAGTCATAGCAAAACCGGTAGCGACTTGTACTAGAAAACAAGTAAGTGTAATTCCCCCTAAACAATAAAATATGTTGACATGGGGAGGAACATATTTACTAGTTATATCATCTGCAATTGCCTGAATCTCAAGACGTTCCTCAAACCAATCATATACTTTATTGAGATAGGTAACTAACCCGAGTCCCCCTCTAAGAGCCGTATATGAAAATTTCATCTCGTACGGCTCAAGCAGAAACACAAAAATTTTCAACGAATATTAGAAAAAAGGTTCAAAACTTCATCAGCCACTGAATTGGGTCGATTTGCCTTGAAGATATCAAATAAGAAAAATCCGGAATATCTTCTTTGTGATGATAATGCCAAAAAATCTCAAGTTGGCGCGTCTTTCTTTCTTCCTTTCCCTTATGTTGGTCATTAGAGGCTTCTTGACTTTTCTCTTCCCTATAAAGGATTTGTTTTTTTATGCGTAATATAGAAATTATCTTGTTGAGATCCTATGAATCAGTTCAATTAAAACCTTAGATTCATACTAGAGCCACGATGATTTAGTCTCAAGCTAAACAAAAGGCAAGGGTTCTTCGAATAAGAACCGCTTGATAATCATTTATTGAATCAGTGTAATGACTCGACAAAATCGAGAGAAAAAAAGTTGTCTTTTGGGCAAACAAAATTGGAAGGAAGAAAATTTCTTTTTTATTTTTATTTAAGAACTACTTGAATTTTTCAGTCTGGTTGCGAGGTCTTAATAGTGAGTATGAATCATAGTTCCATTTTTTTTTGATCCACTCTATCTATTTCGTGTTCCAGATACTAGAATAAATAATATCTGACGAATTAGAATCATCTTGATAGAGATAACAGGCCCTTTCTATGTATTATCAATAGGATCAATTCTAACAAGTCACACACTCATATTCCAGAGATACCGAAACAAAAAAATTCCGCGGTCGAACTACCATAATATCTAGAAATGTAGATCTTAAACTAGAAAGGCTTTTTTGGATGGAAAAACTCTGACTTCCTAGTTTTAGTTAGTAGAAACCTAATTGGTTAAAATTCCGTCCAGTAAAACGGAAGAATTATAAATTTCTAAAATGATAGATAGGAATATAGCGAATAAAGCCATTGCGATCCCCATAAAAGGAGTAGTCCCCCAACCCGGGGCGACTTTCCCATATTCCGAATTCAAGGGTTTCAGTAAACTACCTGCACCAGTTCGTTTTGGCCTAGGTTTAGAACTATCTTCAACGGTTTGTGTAGCCATAAATTCTATTTAATCATTGGTGTTGACTTTGTATACTATTCCGTTGTAGTTGTAAATACACGATCTTTTCGTAGATCCATTGTAATCTTGAAATTCTATAAAAATGGAAACAGCAACTTTAGTCGCCATCTCCATATCTGGTTTACTTGTAAGCTTTACTGGGTATGCCTTATATACCGCGTTTGGGCAACCCTCTCAACAATTAAGAGATCCATTCGAAGAACACGGAGACTAATTTAAGTAAGAAGTCTCCCAGATAGGGGGACTTCTTACTTAAATGAAATTATTTTATTCTTTTAGTTGGAGTTGGTGGAACCTTAGGTGGTTCTCGGAAGAAGATAGCGAAAAAAATTATCCCTAAAGTCGAAACTAAAAGGAACGTATAAACCAATGCTTCCATAGATTCGATCCTGGTTTATTTACAATTATAACTTCCACACCTATTCATTTGTCATTTGGGATAATTTCCCATATAAAGAAAGAAAAAGAGTCAAAGAAAGGATGGGAGATGTTTCCCATGTCAAATCAAAAAAGAGAGGTGAAAGATACTATAACAATGTGTATCAAACTGCCTGTTTCCTTGTAGTTGGATCTCCCACTTTTTGGAATGTTCCAAATTCCACTTGAGCATCCAAATCTGGATCAATACCAGCAAAAACATCTCGGAACAATGTTCTAGCGCCATGCCAAATGTGTCCGAAAAAGAAGAGCAAAGCAAAGGTAGCATGACCAAAAGTGAACCAACCCCTTGGACTGCTGCGAAAAACACCATCAGATTTCAAAGTAGCCCGGTCTAATTCAAAAATTTCCCCTAATTGAGAACGCCTCGCATATTTTTTTACAGTAGCAGGATCAGAATAACTTACTCCATTAAGTTCGCCACCATAGAACTCCACCGTTACACCTACTTGTTCAACACTATATTTGGATTCTGCTCTTCTAAAAGGAACGTCTGCTCTAACAATTCCCTCCTCATCTACCAAAACAACCGGAAATGTTTCAAAAAAAGTAGGCATACGGCGTACAAAAAGCTCACGTCCTTCTTTATCTCTAAAGACGGGATGTCCTAACCATCCAACAGCTATTCCATCCCCATTGTCCATTGAGCCTGCTCTGAATAATCCCCCTTTTGCCGGATTATTACCAATATAATCATAAAAGGCTAATTTTTCGGGAATTTTAGACCAAGCTTCTGATAAACTAAGATTTTCGGCTAAACCATTGCTAACTCTTCGATATATTTCTTGCTGAAAGTATCCCTGATCCCACTGATAACGAGTAGGCCCAAATAATTCGATTGGGGTCGTTGCTGACCCATACCACATAGTTCCAGCAACTACGAAAGCTGCAAAAAAAACAGCAGCGATACTACTGGAAAGTACAGTTTCAATATTGCCCATACGTAATCCTTTATATAGACGTTGAGGCGGACGGACACTAAGATGGAATAAGCCCGCTAATATACCCAATGTACCCGCAGCAATATGATGAGAAGCTATTCCCCCCGGAACAAAAGGATCAAAACCTTCTGCACCCCACGCTGGATTTACAGCTTGTACTTTTCCAGTTAGTCCATAAGGATCGGATACCCATATCCCAGGACCATACAAACCCGTTACATGAAATGCCCCAAAGCCAAAGCAAGCCACCCCTGCAAGAAATAAATGAATTCCAAAGATCTTGGGCAAATCCAAAGAGGGTTTTCCCGTCCGCTCATCAGAGAATATTTCTAGGTCCCAATATACCCAATGCCAGATCGCTGCCAAGAAACACAAGCCAGAAAACACAATATGCGTACCTGCCACACCTTCATAACTCCAAATACCCGGATTTGTTACAGTTCCTCCTGAAATACTCCAACCACCCCACGAATCCGTTATTCCTAAACGAGTCATGAAGGGAATTACGAACATACCTTGTCTCCACATTGGATCCAGAACAGGATCAGAGGGATCAAAAACTGCTAATTCGTATAAAGCCATTGAGCCAGCCCAACCAGAAACTAGAGCTGTGTGCATTATATGCACCGCAAGCAATCGACCCGGATCATTCAATACGACAGTATGAACACGATACCAAGGCAAACCCATGGAAATACCCCTTTAGCAAAGAAAAATAGACACGATGTCGCTTTATTTTATCGCATTGAAAAAGACTATCCATATCCTATGTACCTAACCCTTCTAGGGGATTCTGTGTCAGAAAGCGCGAATATTTATTTCATTCCATTAAAAATAAGAAGCCAATTCTGTTCATAAGAAGAAAGAGAAGCAGATCTATTCTATACTCGATAAGTGCCAATATGCAATGGGTAACTTGGCCAATTTGGAAAAAACGAAGAATAGATCGCTACCCCTCTTTGTTTAGCATTCAAATCACCCATTCCCTTTTCTTTATTCAATCTGTCTTACATTCCTTATATGTATAACCTTTCAATCTACGTATTAATAGAATCTATAATATTCATATAGAATAAGAATAAAAATTAAGACAATAAACTGCGGATTCTTTCTTTCTGTTCCATTCTTACGTTTCCATATTAAAGTGTGGTTTTCTTACTTAAATTTAATAATATTAATCTAATATGCCCATTGGTGTTCCAAAAGTACCTTACCGGATTCCTGGAGATGAAGAAGCGACTTGGGTTGACTTATACAATGTTATGTATCGAGAAAGGACACTTTTTTTAGGTCAAGAGATTCGTTGCGAGATCACGAATCATATTACAGGTCTCATGGTATATCTGAGTATAGAAGATGGAATTAGTGATATTTTTTTGTTTATAAACTCCCCAGGCGGGTGGCTAATCTCAGGAATGGCTATTTTTGATACGATGCAAACGGTGACACCAGATATATATACAATATGCCTCGGAATAGCCGCCTCCATGGCGTCCTTCATTCTGCTTGGAGAGAGAACCCACCAAGCGTATAGCATTCCCTCACGCGAGGATTATGCTTCACCAACCTGCTAGTGCTTATTATCGGGCAAGGACACCAGAATTTTTACTAGAAGTAGAAGAGTTACACAAAGTTCGCGAAATGATCACAAGGGTTTATGCAGTAAGAACAGGCAAGCCTTTTTGGGTTGTATCCGAAGACATGGAAAGGGATGTTTTTATGTCAGCAGACGAAGCCAAAGCTTATGGACTTGTCGATATTGTAGGGGATGAAATGATTGACAAGCACTGCGATACTGATCCAGTGTGGTTTCCAGAAATGTTTAAGGATTGGTAGTGTCCGGATTTCTTGTAAAGTTATTTCACAGCTAAATTCGTGTTTTCCTCGATTTAATAGAAAATAGAAAGACTTCATGATGAGCAATCATCAGGTTAAGATGGATCTAAACCAATCCATTTTTTTCTATATACATACAACATGCCGACGGTTAAACAACTTATTAGAAACGCAAGACAGCCAATACGAAATGCTCGAAAAACGGCCGCGCTTAAAGGATGCCCTCAGCGTCGAGGAACATGTGCTAGGGTGTATGTGCGACTCGTTCAGATCATGACTTCAAACAAATATAAAAAAAATTGAAGTATCCATGATTAGTACCAATGAATAGGATATAGCTTCTCTATCCTAGATTTCTATGGTATATGGAATTTATGGTTTCCTTTGGTGCAAATCCAATTATCTAAATTGGAAATAAGAAGCAATTCTCCCATTGGTAGCAAATGGTTATCCATTAAGCGGAGGAAATAGTAATAAAAAGAAAAAGGCTTATGCTCCTTTATCTTAAAAGAACGGACTAACAGGGTCAGCTACTTAGCCAACTTTCATAATTAAATACCGTCACTGTATGGATAACTCTTATTGTGAAAAGAGCTATTTACTCTATAATGGATAGGTAGAGCCAAAGAATGTGGACTATACAAGTTCGCAATACCTTTTGATGAAAGAAAGGGCTCCGGTGTATAGAGAGGGCCTCACCGTTTAAAAGGGAACCATAGAAACGATGGAACCCACTATTTTTTTTAGTATTATTAGAATGAATTTGTTATTTCGTATAGAAATAACTGAACGGAGTGGAATAAAAAATCGTGGTTGGGAAGGTTACTATAGCAAAAGCCATTGGAATTAATATTTTATATATCGGAATAATTAGTTTTGTTATTAATGAGAAAAAGGGTGGCTAAAAGAAGAGAAATCATTAGTTATTCATTAAGGTTAATTTGATTCAATGACCAGAGTTCCGCGAGGATATATAGCCCGGAGACGACGAACAAAAATGCGTTCATTTGCCTCAAACTTTAGAGGGGCTCATTTAAGACTTAATCGAATGATTACCCAACAGGTAAAAAGAGCTTTTGTTTCCTCTCATCGAGATAGAGGTAGGCAAAAGAGGGATTTTCGTCGTTTGTGGATCACTCGGATAAACGCAGCAACGCGGGTATATAAAGTATTCGATAGTTATAGTAAATTAATACACAACCTGTACAAGAAGAAATTGATTCTTAATCGTAAAATGCTTGCACAAGTAGCTGTATCAAATCCAAATAATCTTTACACGATTTCCAATAAAATAAAGATCATCAATTAAAGGTATAAATAAAGTAATATACTGGAATAATAAAAGATGAATTCCCGGAGAGGGAACTCCGGGAAGATACAATAAATTAAGATTAAGTGGTAGGAATCAACGAGCTGGATTACTTTCTTTATAATATATATAGGTCTGGCCCTTTCGAATTCGAATAAAACATCAACAATCGGAACTTAAGTTCCGGTTGTTGTTTCTTAAATTTTGGTTGTTGTTTCTTAAGTTTCGATTGGAATTGTACTTTTGCGTTAATTGAGGAATATGTCTATTTTTTCTGGGTCTAGAACCTGTAATTATTGAAATTGACTGGGCTTGAAATTGCTTTTCGTTCTCATAGTTACGAAACGGTAAGAAAGATAAAATACGAGCCTGTTTTATAGCAAGAGTAATTAATCGTTGTTGTTTCAAGGTTAATCTATTTATTCGTCTCGATAATATTTTTCCTTGTTCACTAATAAATCTATTAATTAAACTCATGTTTCTATAATCAATTCGATCTCCCGGGCCAATCCGGGGACGCCTACGAAAAGGTTGTTTAGATTTACGAAAAGGTTGCTTGAATTTACGAAAAGTTTGCTTGGATTTACGAAAGGGTTGCTTGGATTTATTAAAAGTTTGCTTGGATTTACTAAAGGGTTGCTTAGATTTAAGAAAAGGTTGTTTAGATGTATACATGATTTATTCCTTATTTAAAATTTGAAAATTTGAAAATTCACTTCTTTATTTTATTAATTTAGGATCCAGAAGAAGTAGTTTTTCTTTGATCCATATCTTATTTGATTCATATTATAGTATATGAATACCCTCTATACATATGAAATAATATCTACCGGAAATCAGATGAGTTGATTTGTATTTTGTATTCTATACTATGTTTTCTTTATATATTAAATATGAAGTTCTTACTCTTTCTGTTGTTTGGAAAGATCAAACACACGATGTTCCTATTTCTTTATTTCGTGATGAGTCGTATGCTTGCGACAATAACGACAAAATTTTTTGAATTCTAATTGTCCGGGTGTATTGTGGCGATTCTTTTGAGTACTATATCTAGAAATCCCCGTCGATTCCTCATTGGCACCTTTTCGAACACAACTGATGCATTCCAAAATAACTCTGATTCTAACATCTTTTCCCTTGGCCATGAACCTCCTTTTCTTTTTGGATTGACTTAACTTAATTCTTCTACTTATTCTTTTATTCTTCTATTTTGAATCCGAAGAAGAAGAATAAAATTCATTAGAATAATTTTTTTTTATTCTTTAATTAAGTAATAAAAAATAGAGAAATAATTAAAGAATACAATCCTTGTCGAATTAGCAAAGATTTTGGTTCGAAATCCTTTCATTTAATTAGCCAGCCCCGCCTTTTCTATGCTCTGATTTCTGAGGCCTTATTTAGCTTGGGTACCCCTTTAAATTGAATTTCTATTTTCAAAAATGGGGTTTACCAAATTTTTAATGACTCTGAGGTTCAACCCAATCCATCTTTTCTTTCTTTTTCCTTCCGATACTAAAAAAAGATTGAAAAGGATCAAATTTTGTCATATCACGAAGAAATCTATCCCTCCCATAGCAATAACTAGAATTAAAAAAAAGGGAATGACAAAGCATCTGGGAATAAACGATTAATTTCTATCAATAAACCTGCTAAAGCACCAAACCATAGAGTACTTAGCACGGGTGCTACAGAGAGATATGTTTTTATATCCCGCATTGAAAATCCTCCTTCCTTGTTGGAATACATATATGATCATAAACTCTTGCCCAAGATTGTTATGCTATATATAAAATGAACCATATCGACGAAATTTTCCTATCCCTAAAAAAGAAAAAGATGACCCCTTCTTCCTATATATTACCAAGGAAAAGTAATCCTTCTTTTATAGGCGAAATTATATTGGATTTTATATGTATATAATTCCTTAATTATATGAGACCAAAAAGAAGAAATGACACGAGGGTTCTATATATAGATAGAGAAAGAAAGAAGAAGAAAATTATGATGTGGAAAAGAAGACAGGAATTGTGTACAATGGCATTGTACAACAATTTAATTTGGAAAAGGGATGTAGCGCAGCTTGGTAGCGCGTTTGTTTTGGGTACAAAATGTCACAGGTTCAAATCCTGTCATCCCTACCTATTACTTCTTTCTTCTTTATAGGCAGTAGCGACGAGATCAATTAAAGTAAAGTGGGTATAACTTGAATTTGTGGAGACTATACGTACGTGAGATACATTAGGAATAGAAAAAGATTTTCTTTTTGAATGAATGAAAGCGCTCTTAGTTCAGTTCGGTAGAACGCGGGTCTCCAAAACCCGATGTCGTAGGTTCAAATCCTACAGAGCGTGATTCCATCTATTTTATGTCGAAGCAGAGTAAAATAACTTAACAAAATTGAATTGTAACTCCAATTTCAATTTGACCTCCTCTCTGGTCTGGAGGAGGTCAATCAAAAAAAAAAAATGACTCAATCAAAGATCCAACTGATCCCCACGCCTGTATTGCAAATACGCAGTCACGAATAATCCCGCTAAAGTAATAGGAATTAGGCCTAAGACGATTCCAAATAGAAAAACTTCAATCATTTCGATTTGTTCGAGGGGATAAAAAAAGAGGTACGATCTATCCCTAAATAGTACTCTAAATTATCCACGAATCTCAATGACCAAGAAAAGAATTCCTAATTAGTCTGGAAAAGAGTCGTAGAATGCCAGGAATCCCAAAGAAAGATTTTTCTTTTCTGAATTATAATTATTCAGTCAATTCAAATAAGGCGTATCTTGTTCAAGCCAATAAATAGAGCTGGGGTTATAGTTAAAGCAGCCAGTAGAAAACCAAAATAACTAGTTAAAGTAAGCATGAAAGAGTTAAATTCCATTTATTTTTTTTTACTACACTACATATGTTGGTAAAGCATTTACCTAAGTTATGGAAAATTCATAATTCATCAGTTATTTTAGATAATACTAAAAAACAAGATAGAGTAAGATACAGAAGTGTAAAAGAAAGTGGATTCATCAGATGATACATGAGTCCCTAATTCCGAATCAAGAGATTTGTTGTGGAATTTGTCAATTGAGTAAAGTAATAATATTAAGAACTAGATCATCTAACCCCATTGAATGAAAAAAAGAAATTCAATTTTCAGGGAAATTTTTGAATAAGAGATAAATAAACAATTGAATTTGAAAAAAAAAACTTCTTTCTATTTTGGATAATTTCTTTTTCAATAGGACCCTCTTTTTGGAGTGAACGATCGAATATTCCCCTATTCCTTCTTATTTTAACTGATTGTATTCCATATGGAATAAGAGGAGAACAAAAGCATTCCACGACCTGCCAAGGGGCTGTTAAAAAAAAAAAAAAAAGAAAGCTCTTCCTTGAATTTACTTTATTTTTATTCCTTTTTCGAACTCCAACCAAAGTAGATTCGAAGACGAGTCACTTCAATTATCCTTTTAAGTTCTATTCTATCTTCTGTCTTTCCCTATTTCATCTCGTAAAGTTCCGCGCTCGCAGTTTGGTCAAGAAAGTTAGACCTAATCCAACAAACAATACAAGGATGAATTACGAATTATGAAAGGATAGATTTCACATATACTTGTCCTTGTATTGTGTCAGTATGAGAATATCCTTCCTAAATTATTTATCCAAACCTATTGATCATTAACTTAGATTTTCCCAAGATTTTGGCTGCTATTCCGAATTACTCTATTATTCCGAAGCCAATGAAAAGTAAGTAGAACCTACAAAAATGGGGTTTTCTATTGATGCCTTGAATAACATATAGCTTACCTATAGACAAAAAAAAAATAAAAAAGTAATTATGTTTCGGAACCAGGCAAAACCAGATTGCTGTGCCATAGGAAGGATAGCTATACTAATTCGGTATACTCAAAATACACCTTTGGTACAAAATTGACAATCTCACAAGGATGAAATATCAGTAATTTTCTATTTACTGGTCGATCCCATCTTTTACGGAATCAATTCCTTTTTTGAATGTACAAAAATTTTGGGAGTTCAGCATGTCTGGAAGCACGGGAGAACGTTCTTTTGCTGATATTATTACCAGTATTCGATACTGGGTTATTCATAGCATTACTATACCTTCCCTATTCATTGCGGGTTGGTTATTTGTCAGTACGGGTTTAGCTTATGACGTGTTTGGAAGTCCTAGGCCAAACGAGTATTTCACGGAAAGCCGACAAGGAATTCCGTTAATAACCGACCGTTTTGATTCTTTAGAACAACTCGATGAATTTAGTAGATCCTTTTAGGAGGCCCTCAATGACCATAGATCGAACCTATCCTATTTTTACAGTGCGATGGCTGGCTATTCACGGACTAGCTGTACCTACTGTTTTTTTCTTGGGATCAATATCAGCAATGCAGTTCATCCAACGATAAAACAAATTCCAACTATAGAACTATGACACAATCAAACCCGAATGAACAAAATGTTGAATTGAATCGTACCAGTCTATACTGGGGTTTATTACTCATTTTTGTACTTGCTGTTTTATTTTCCAATTACTTCTTCAATTGAGAGAAAGAAAGAGACTAATAAGAATTCTCTTATCCCATTTGGAAGGATACCATCCTTATAACTACCCATGACTGTTTTTGTCTCTAGCATGACCAATTGATAAAATGTGGAGGAAAGTAGGGGAAATGGCCGATACTACTGGAAGAATTCCTCTTTGGCTGATAGGTACTGTAGCTGGTATTGCTGTGATTGGTTTAGTAGGTGTTTTCTTTTATGGTTCATATTCTGGATTGGGTTCATCTCTATAGTAATCGGAGGGACCAGATTGTAAACATGAAAAAGTAGGAGCTTAGCGGGTCCTTACCCCCCTTTATCTGATTAGAGCGGAAAGGACCCGCGGAATTTTTATTTTACTCTTATAACGCGAATTGAATCTATTCGATTCACTCTTATGAAGCAACAAGAAAAAGAGATCACTCGAGGATCCAATATCTTATTCCACGAAGGAAGTATCCTGAAAATCCTTGATTTAGTTTCGAGTAATAAACTAATAAAACCTTAATCAAAACTATTCAACTAGCCTAAAAATAAAAAAACCTTCAATGGAAGAGTTTACTTTTTTTTTGCAAAATTTCTGTAAATTTGAAGTTGAACTTAATTAAACAAGCCAAGCAATTTGCTCACAATCACAAGAAATTTTTCCCCCGCCATATTTTCTTCCCCTCTGTTTGTCCACTACCTCGGCTAAACCTAAGCAAAAGAAAAAGAGGTCCAAGAGACAGACCCGAATAAAGAAGAAATAGTAATCTTTGACGAATTAGGAAGAAAAAGGATTCTTATTTTGATACAAGAAGAATCGGCACAAGAAAAAGGCTTTTTCTTGTGCCGAATAGACGATTAAGAAGACCTGCAATCCCTCCGAAAAAGAAGAAATTTTAATTTGATTGTTCTCGCCTTTGCCTTGGATTCTCTTCTTTTGCATGGGATATAAATAAGGAATTCCAGACATCTCATAAACAAAAAGCAGTCTAAACAAAAAAAGGATTTCCAAAATAGATCATAGATAATTCTAGCAATTGCCAATAAATCGAGGCTTTTTACCAACTTGATGGTAAGAAATCCCGGGACCTAGAAATTCATTTCGTACAATTGAACCTTTTCAAACTGTTTCTTTTTGAGAACCAAAAAAACTTGTGCCAAAATAACGGATGCGAAGAAGAACAAAAGGCCTTGGACACGTAATGGATCCTGAAGCACGATTTCTGCGTCCCCCTGACCAAAACCTCCCACATTAGGATTGCTTGTTAATGGTTGATCAAGCTTGATGGATTCCCCCTCTGAAACAAGAAGTTCTGGTCCGGGAGGTATAATATCAATCACTTGGCGTCCATCTGATGCATCAACTATGGATATTTCATACCCCCCCTTTTCTTTACGTAGTATTTTTCTTACTATACCTGTTGACGTAGCATTATAGACTGTATTGTTACTCTTGCTACCATCAGGATAGATCTGTCCTCTTCCTCGGTTTCCCCCTACATATATGGGATATTTTAAGAAATGAGCATCTTTCTTCGTAGCAGGATCAGGGGAAAGAATGGGAAAGACAATTTCACTATATTTCTTACCGGGAACAGGGCCTATCACAAGAATGTTTTTTTTATCGGGACGATAACTCTGAAAAGCAAGATTTCCTATCTTTTCTTTTAACTCAGGGGAAATACGATCGGGCGGCGCTAATTCGAATCCCTCGGGCAAAATAAGAACAGCACCTACATTCAACCCTCCCTTTTTTCCATTAGCAAGAACTTGTTTCAATTGCATATCATAAGGAATTCGAAGAACTGCTTCAAATACAGTATCGGGAAGCACAGCTTGGGGAACTTCAATATCGACGGGCTTGCTAGCTAAATGGCAATTGGCACATACAATTCGTCCAGTTGCTTCTCGTGGGTTTTCATAACCCTGCTGCGCAAAAATGGGATATGCATTTGAAATAGATGTCCGAGTTATTACGTATATCATGATCGATACAGAAATCGATCGAGTTATCTGTTCCTTTACCCAAGAAAAAGTATTTCTATTTTCCATGTCCAATCGCAGATCCCAGAATTTCTACAATAAATTAGATAGGTAGCTAAGCTAATCTAGTTCCCTATACACGAATCTGTTGTCATTCTACTGCAACAGTTGTACTGCAATGATGAATACCTTAAAGTAGGTATAAATAGAAAGAATTTTGCTAAAATGGAAAAGGGCTTTCTTTCTAAAAAAAGATGCTTGCTAATTTGATTAATATTAATATCGGGAGATCAAATGAATTTATGCTTCACTAATTGAATGATAAATGACTACAAGCGAAGGAGATAGACGATTTAAACAAAAAAAGACCCAAAATTTCAAACATGTATCTAGAATTACTGGAAAACTACAAACAAAAATAGTGAAAATAAGCTCGTTAGGAGCCCATCCAAAATCGTTGTAGACCCAACGAATTACTAGTTCCCAACCACGGGTGGAGTGAAATCCAACAAAAAAATCAGTAACTAAAAGAATAAAAAAAGCTTTTATTGAGTCATTTAAATTATAGAAGAATTCCTGAACCCAAGAATTCAAAATGACAAGTTCCTCTTTACCCAGAAAAAAAGAACCACTTAGAATAGCCAAACAGATTATATTTGTCGAGAAATGCAAAATGGTATGGAGATGATCCTCATTATTTATTTTGACCCATTGTATTATTTCCTTGTGTATTCCTGTAGGAGGTTTTTGTACATGTGTCTTTAGTTTCCCTTTTATCATCTCGTCCAAGAGAGAAAGTTCTTCTAATTCTATGAATCTTTCTAGAATCCTTTTCTCTTGAATATCAGTTAAGAGAGTTTCGGATTGCCTGGTATTCCACCAATTCTTAATCCAAAGTTCCAGACATTTGTTAAATGAGGAAGAGACCCCCCAAGGCAAAAGTACGATAAATACAAGATATAGTAAAGAAGGCAATGCTTTCTTTTTTTTCATTTTTGATCTGTAAATGGAGTTGTTAATGAATATGCTTCATTCGCTGACTCTATTCCATTCCCTGACTCTATATGATGATATTTCTATTTCATGATATTTCTATTTCTTTGAAGCAAAAACTCTATAGGTTTGATACCCTGTATCTATTCTTCTTTTTTGTATATTAGTTATTAGTGGAATTTCAGTGCATTGGGTTCTTTCTTAGATCTAGATGGAATGAAATAGTGAAATAGAATAAAAAAAAAGCCCTTTCGGATGAAAAAGGAAGAATAGTATGCGATATATCTAACTTGGATAAAAAAAAATTAAAAGCAAATTTCTCTTATCCTCGTTTGTTCCTTCCTTTAGATAAATACTTAAAAATCCCCTTACAATAACAAATCCAATTTAGAAGGGACTTCCTCCCTGTGTTGAGAAAACTTTTCTTCTTCCAATTCTTCTTTTCTTCATTCAACTCAGTTCAAAAAAGATACCTCAAAATACTTCAATTGGTACGCGCAAGAAATAGGCCAATTCGGCAGCTTTTTGTTCAATTTCTCGTGGAGTAAAAAATTTATCATCAGTACGAGTCAAGGGAATGATCCCCTGGCCCCGGATTTCCATATAAAGAATACGACGAGGATAAAGACCCTCTTTAACCTGAATTCTAATTGATTGGATATCCCGCATAAGGAATCGAAGGAAGACGCGACGTTTTATTCCAGGGAATCCCCAACGAAAAATGCACACTATTCCCTCTTTTCTATCGAATCGGTCATAACCACTACCTACATTCCACAAAATAGTACACCACAAGTAGGAGCTAATGAATAGGCCTGCGATTCCGTAGAAAGACATCACGACCCCCTGCGGAAAAAAAAGAATTTCTTGAGATGGAAGTATAGATATAATATTCTTACCAAGATAACTGGAAATCCCAACCGATAAGAATCCTAGTGAACCTAGAAAAAGAATACAGGCCCAGAAAAAATTACCCCTTTTTCGAGAACCTTTTAGAAGTTCTACCCATATGTGTTCTGATCGCCAATTCATATTAGATATACTAAATCCAGCAGCGGTCGATTGAAATTGAGAGAATAAGCTAAATAATTTTGACTTTACTTTTTTTGATTCTGAAATCGCCTTCAGCAACTAGTACTCCTGTGAAATAATAGGTTAGATACATTGACTTTCTATTCAAAAAATATTCGTTGATTCAATTAAAATAAATAAAATAAAACTCGCTATACCTGGCTCTGCATATTCATGCATTTATGCTCGTAGCCTATATCCGCATCCATAACCGTTTTTCATTTGTGTGTAGAAAGTGTGTGTAGAAAAAGCCACATACCCTACCATATTATATTACTTACACTAAAAAATACTAGACAATCTTATTTTTTTGCACATAAAGAAATAAAGAAGTCATTGCAATTGCCGGAAATACTAAGCCTACTAAAGGCACGAAAATAGAAGGTAAGTTTAAATCCGTCATGGAATAGGTGTCTCAATTCAAATTTACTATTTCTATCTAGTCGAAAAATATCTTAAGATTCTTATGATATAATTAAGTATATCTATTATAAGGAATATTGACTATTGTATTGTATTTTTTATTTTTAGTTTGAAAAATATTCTGTAAAAAAAATGAAAGGATAATAAGAAAATTCCAAAAAAGGAGAACTAATTAAAAAGATTTTATTTTGATTTTCCCATCCTCATGGCCTTTCTATCTTTCTAATCTAATTTGAAATTGGATTCAAAAGAAAGCGGTTAGAATTTACTTCCTGCATACATACTTCTCTAGAAGCGCATACAATAATGCGTGGTAAAGGCGGAAAAATAGTATATTCAATCAAAATCAAAGGGCAAATTATCTTACCTACTATAGATCCCCTACTACCCTCTTAGACTTTAAAAGGCGATATACCACCCAAAGAAAGGGTATGAAAATGCCGGGTGGAGTTAGCTTTTCGACGAAGACCTGTCCCGTGCAGCGAAGCCCTGTTAGTAAGACCCCCCGCAATAATGGATTATAGAAGAATATTATTCCAAATACTCCTCTGGACGCATATAGTAGCATTGCGATTCCGAATCTTTTTTATTTATGAATATGAACAGAAAAAATTCATTGTATCGTTGGGTCGGAGCGGAGGTTTGGTCCAGAAAAATTAGAAACAAAACGTCTACTCTACCGCATTGAAGTCTATAGCGCTGTATTTCCACGAAAGTATAATTCTTACCATCAGGATACGATCCTTTCTTTTGAACTAAACGTCTCTACGATGGGTCCAGGTTCTATGTCCAATCCCAAATCAAGGATTTCTCGCTCTTGATCGGAGTCATAAACTAAAAAAAAACTACCTTTTTATCCTTTTTCTCAAGGTTATAGAAAACTTCCTTATCTAGTTCTAGCATTTTGAAAAAAAAAAAATGCTTCTTTTTTTACACACAGTTCGAGTCACTTGTTGACTCACGATTACGCCTGTTAAAAGTTTCAAACGTCCTCTTTTTTGAAATTGAAAGAGAGTCCTATAAAAAGGTCTAACTTCCAAACTATGTCTTTTTTCATTCATTCTCCTTTAGTTTTTTTCTCTATCTAGAAGTGGAATAGAATAACCCGGTTGAAGGGTAATGATCATACGTCTGTAATGCATTGTATGGCCCAGAATAGGTCCTATTCTTCTACCTTTTCCAGGTAGTCGATGGCTATTCACAGCTACCACCTTAACACCAAAGAAGAGTTCGACCCAATGCTTTATTTCTGTCTTAGTGAATCCCGATTCGACATTAAAAGTATATTGATTCTTTCCCAATAAACGAAGACTTTTTTCTGTAAATACTGCGTATTTGATTCCATTATCATTATCATATGATAATACTATATTTTATTATTTTATTATTTTATTTGTATTTCTTTATTGTATTATACCTTAATATATATATTCTAGATATATAGAATAGACGAATCTCAATTTGTCAAGTCTCATGATCATATCATGATCTATTTTTATTCGGCTCAATCTTTTTTTTCTAAAAAAGATTGAGCCGAGTTTAATTGCAATCAATTAGAAGAATAAAGAAGAATTACTGCATTTCATAACTGATTTTTTTCTCTTTTTATTTCGTTTCTTTTTTATTTATACCTTCTTTATCTTTAGTTTTATCTAGTTAATCAATAGTATCTACCGGCTCGAACTCGAATTTGATCGCCTTCCATACTTCACAAGCTGCGGCTAGTTCAGGACTCCATTTGCAAGCTGCTCGGATAATTTCATTACCTTCGCGAGCAAGATCGCGCCCTTCGTTACGAGCTTGTACACAGGCTTCTAAAGCCACTCGATTAGCTGCTGCACCAGGTGCATTTCCCCAAGGATGTCCTAAAGTTCCTCCACCAAATTGTAATACAGAATCGTCCCCAAAGATTTCGGTCAGAGCTGGCATATGCCAAACATGAATACCACCTGAAGCTACCGGTATAACACCTGGCATGGATACCCAGTCCTGAGTGAAAAAGATACCGCGAGCACGATCTTTTTCAATAAAATCATCGCGCAATAAATCAACAAAACCTAAAGTCATTTCGCGTTCCCCTTCTAACTTACCTACTACTGTACCGGAGTGGATATGATCTCCCCCAGACATACGCAATGCTTTAGCTAATACACGGAAATGCATACCATGATTTTTCTGTCTATCAATAACTGCATGCATTGCACGGTGAATGTGAAGAAGTAGGCCATTGTCGCGGCAATAATGAGCCAAAGTAGTATTTGCGGTGAATCCCCCAGTTAAGTAGTCATGCATTACAATAGGAACCCCTAATTCTCTTGCAAATACAGCTCTCTTAATCATTTCTTCACATGTACCCGCAGTCGCATTCAAGTAATGCCCCTTGATTTCACCGGTTTCGGCCTGTGATTTATAAATAGCTTCGGCACAAAAGACAAAACGGTCTCTCCAGCGCATAAATGGTTGTGAGTTTACGTTTTCATCATCTTTGGTAAAATCAAGTCCACCACGTAGACACTCATAACACGCTCTACCATAATTTTTTGCGGATAATCCCAATTTTGGTTTAATAGTACATCCCAATAAAGGACGACCGTACTTGTTCAACTTATCTCTTTCAACTTGGATACCATGAGGCGGGCCTTGGAAAGTTTTTGAATAAGTAGGGGGAATTCGTAGATCCTCCAAACGTAGAGCACGTAGGGCTTTGAAACCAAATACGTTACCTACAATGGAAGTAAACATGTTAGTAACGGAACCCTCTTCAAATAGGTCTAATGGATAAGCTACATAACAGATCCATTGGTTGTCTTCCCCAGCAACAGGCTCGATGTGATAGCATCGTCCTTTGTAACGATCAAGACTGGTAAGTCCATCAGTCCAAACAGTTGTCCATGTACCAGTAGAAGATTCGGCAGCTACTGCAGCCCCTGCTTCTTCGGGCGGAACCCCAGGCTGAGGACTTACTCGGAATGCTGCCAAGATATCAGTATCCTTAGTTTCATACTCTGGGGTGTAGTAAGTCAATTTATAATCTTTAACACCAGCTTGAAATCCAACACCTGCTTTAGTTTCTGTTTGTGGTGACATAAGTCCCTCCCTATAACTCTTGAATTAAGAATTCTCACAATAACAGGGTCTACTCGATGTTAATTAGGCGTAAATGAAACTTTAGCAAAAATCTCGTAAAACAAAAAGGATATTCAATTAATATAATATCAACTCATTAAAGAAAATTGAGGGCATGCTTAGGTTAATGAATATGTTTCATTCATATATAATGCGTACACCCTGTGTATGTTCTATCCTATAGGAATTCCAATATAGGAATTCGATAGGAATTGAGTTGTTGTTATGGTAAGTTAACACGGTTCGTTATTAAACCATGGATTTGATTTACCAAATCCATAATTATTGTATACTCTTTGATAGATATAGCGCAACCCAAATTAATTCCTAATCCTTATTTTACAAGTTCTTAATAGTTCTCTTTTCTTATTTTGAATGCAAATACCTAACTAAATACTAATAAAATTCTTTGTTGACAGCAATCTATGCTTCACAGTAGTATATATTTTGTATATCGAAGTCCTAGATAGGAAAGTAGAGTAGGCACAGATCCTCCACAAAAGGCAAAATGTATATGAAAAAAAAGATTGATTGAACTTTCCAATGGACTCATTCCATGAGTAAACGATTGAATGGGATTCGCTTGGGCAACGAAATCAAGTCCTGGTCCCCTTTTCTCTCTTATTGAATTAACTAATTCATTTCCTTTTTACTTTTGGATTTTTTTTGATTTGATTTGGCATTATTCAACAATAAAAAAAGAAAAATTTCGACAAATTCCTTTTTTTTAATTATGTGATAATTATGAGAACCAATCCTACTACTTCTCCTCCCGGGGTTTCCACAATTGAAGAAAAAAGTACAGGTCGTATCGATCAAATTATTGGACCCGTGCTGGATGTCACTTTTCCCCCAGGCAAGTTACCTTATATTTATAACGCTTTGGTAGTCCAGAGTAGAGACACTGCCGATAAGCAAATTAATGTGACTTGTGAGGTACAACAATTATTAGGAAATAATCGAGTTAGAGCTGTAGCTATGAGTGCTACGGACGGGTTGATGAGAGGAATGGAAGTGATTGACACGGGAGCTCCTCTCAGTGTTCCGGTCGGTGGAGCTACTCTCGGACGAATTTTCAACGTTCTTGGGGAGCCTGTTGACAATTTGGGTCCTGTAGATAGTAGTGCAACGTTCCCTATTCATAGATCTGCGCCTGCCTTTATCGAGTTAGATACGAAATTATCCATCTTTGAAACAGGTATTAAGGTCGTCGATCTTTTAGCTCCTTATCGACGTGGAGGAAAAATAGGACTATTTGGGGGGGCTGGAGTAGGTAAAACAGTACTGATCATGGAATTAATCAATAACATTGCTAAAGCTCATGGGGGCGTATCCGTATTCGGTGGAGTAGGGGAACGGACTCGTGAAGGAAATGATCTTTATATGGAAATGAAGGAATCCGGAGTAATTAATGAAAAAAATATTGAGGAATCAAAGGTAGCTCTAGTCTATGGCCAAATGAATGAACCACCGGGAGCTCGTATGAGAGTTGGTTTAACTGCCCTAACTATGGCGGAATATTTCCGAGATGTTAATAAGCAAGACGTGCTTTTATTTATCGATAATATCTTTCGTTTTGTTCAAGCAGGATCAGAGGTATCCGCTTTATTAGGGAGAATGCCCTCCGCAGTGGGTTATCAACCTACTCTTAGTACAGAAATGGGTTCTTTGCAAGAAAGAATTGCTTCTACTAAAAAGGGATCTATAACTTCGATTCAAGCAGTTTATGTACCTGCAGACGATTTGACCGACCCTGCCCCTGCCACAACATTTGCACATTTGGATGCTACTACCGTACTTTCCAGAGGATTAGCTTCCAAGGGTATTTATCCAGCAGTAGATCCTTTAGATTCAACCTCGACTATGTTACAGCCTCGGATCGTTGGCAACGAACATTATGAAACTGCGCAAAGAGTTAAGGAAACTTTACAACGTTACAAAGAACTTCAGGACATTATCGCAATTCTTGGCTTGGATGAATTATCGGAAGAGGATCGTTTAACTGTAGCAAGAGCAAGAAAAATTGAGCGTTTCTTATCACAACCGTTCTTTGTGGCAGAAGTTTTTACTGGTTCTCCAGGAAAGTATGTTGCTCTTGCGGAAACTATTAGGGGATTTCAACTAATCCTTTCCGGAGAATTAGACGGCCTACCTGAACAGGCTTTTTATTTGGTGGGTAACATCGATGAAGCTAGCACGAAAGCTATAACCTTAGAAGAGG